>NW_024423343.1:48980953-49220707 GCF_017311325.1 Ursus maritimus
TTTTTTTTTTTTTTTTAAGATTTTATTTATTTAGAGAGAGAGAGCAAGAGAGCAAGTGCAGGGGAGGGGCAGAGAGAGAGGAAGAGAGAGAATCCCAAGGAGACTCTGTACTGAGTGCAGAACCCTACATGGAGCTCAATCTCATGACCCTCAGATCATAACCTGAGCCGAAATCAAGAGTCAGATGCTTAACCAACTGAGCCACCCAGTTGCCTCCATGAGGTTCTATAAATACAAGAGAAAATAAAGTGCTAACACTAATAACAAGAAACTTTATTGTTTGGAAAATCTGTGTGTTCATTAACTAATGAATTATATTGTGCAATTAACATTTTATTATTTAAAGTACAAATGGGGGCGCCTGGGTGGCACAGCGGTTAAGCATCTGCCTTCGGCTCAGGGCGTGATCCTAGCGTTATGGGATCGAGCCCCACATCAGGCTCTTCCGCTATGAGCCTGCTTCTTCCTCTCCCACTCCCCCTGCTTGTGTTCCCTCTCTCGCTGGCTGTCTCTATCTCTGTCGAATAAATAAATAAAATCTTAAAAAAAAAATAAAGTAAAAATGAATCAAGGGACTATCTTATACACTGGGGGAGGACTGGCATACCCCATGCTATTGACTGGGAGAGGACGGGTATACTCTATGCTATGGACTAGGGGAGGACTAGTATACTCAGTGTTACAGAATAAGGAAAGGCTGGTACACTCTGTGTTAGAAGCACATCAGATTATGTTATCCTGTGATGTGAACATATATTTTACAAAAGCAGAAAACAAGTGAAGTTTCTTTAAAAAGTCCAAAAGGACTAAAAGATTTTTCCTGACCAATTCAGAGTAAGAAAATAATAATATTAGTATAGTACTTTATAGCTTAAAAATATTTTTTCATACAATTTAAGTATAGAGCCATTGATTAGGTGAGATGATTATCAAATTAACATATAACAAAAGAGAATGATTTGATGCCTCCAAGTTCCTCTGACCAAAGTATTGCAAAAGGTAGACCAGTCATACTTGGTATGAGTGGGGTTGAGCCTCAGCTGGACCAAGAGTCTGCAATGTGGTCAGCTTGGGGTATTATTTATGAACAAGGTCCACAGCTTTCCATCCTTGCTGAATGGTAAAAGACTAAAAAATTGAATTCTAGTGATTTCCCATGTTCTTAACTCTACTGAAATGGTAATTTACTTCTTAAGTAAAAGCTTTATGAATGCTTTTTTTCTGTAACTAATAAGAATTGTGGGTTATATTAGTACTTAATTTTTTTAAAAAAGAGTCTTCTTGAGATCTAAATAAGTGCTTAACCTAGTCTAAGGAGATGAACTCTATAGTGAGAATTTTCATTCCTAGGCTACTAATCATAGGTGCTATCATTGTAACTTCTTCAATAATTTTACTTAATCCTATTGTAATAATAATTGTAACACCTTTCAACCAAGAAACACTTAACATTCAATTGTTAATTCTCTCAACTTTCTTGTGAGGACAGTTAATAAACAGCTTACCCATGTTACAGATACAGTCATCCAAGGGTTCCATACCTTCATGGAATAGAAGATATCAACATTTTTGTCTTTAAATATCAGGCTTGATTAATACATTTTAATTAATATTTTTAATGAATAAGGCTCTTTTTGAAAATCACTAATAAAACATTCACTACCTATATTTGAATATATATTATATATTATATGATATATATATCCTCAGCTTGATGAGACTCAAAAAACATAAGCTGCACATTGGGGAAGGAAGTTTTAAAACTAGGATTTTGCAGCAACGTCTTTGATATCAGACATAGCAACTAGACACATCTCCAAAGGCAAGGGAAACAAAAGCAAAAATGAACTATTGAGACTTTTTCGAGATAAAAAGCTTCTGCACAGCAAAGGAAACAATCAACAAAACCAAAATGCAACCTTTAGAATGGGAGAAGATATTTACAAATGACATATCTGATAAAGGGTTAGTATCCAAAATCTGTAAAGAACTTATCAAACTCAACACCCAAAAAACAAATAACACAGTTAAGAAATGGGCAGAAGACATGAATAGACATTTTTCCAAAGAAGACATGCAGATCACTAACAGGCACATGGAAAGATGTTCAACATCACTCATCATCAGGAAAATACAAATCAAAACTACAATGAGATATCTCCTCACCCCTGTCAGGATGGCTAAAATTAACAACACAGGAAACAACAGATGTTGGTGAGGATGTGGAGAAAGGGGAACACTCTTGCACTGTTGGTGGGAATGCAAACTGGTACAGCCACTCTGGGAAACAGTATGGAGGTTCCTCAAAAAGTTAAAAATAGAACTACCCTACGAACCAGCAATTGTACTACTACAAATTTACCAAAAGGATACAAAAATACTGACTCAAAGGGACACATGCACTCTGATGTTTATAGCGGCATTATAAATAGTCAAATTGTGGAAAGAGCCCAAATGTCCATTGACTGGTGAATGGATGAAGAAGATGTGGTATATATATACAATGGAATATTACTCAGCCATAAAAAGGAATGAAATCTTGCCATTTGCAATGACATGGATGGGGTTAGAGTCTATTATGTGAAGTGAAATAAATTAGAGAAAGACAAATACCATATTATTTCACTCATATGTAGAATTTAAGAAACAAAACAGAAGAACATGGGGGAAAAAAGAGAGGGGGAAACTATAAAGCAGACTCAACTATAGAGAAGAAACTGAGGGTTGCTGGAGGGGAGGTGAGTGGGGGATGGGCTAAATGGGTTATGGGAATTAAGGAGGGCACTTGTGATGAGCACTGGGTGTTATACGTAAGTGAAGAATCACTAAATACTACTCCTGAAACAAATATTACACTCTATGTTAACTAACTATAATTTAAATTAAAACTTGAAACAAACGAAACTATAATTTTTAGGGATCTTTTCTTACAATGAAAAAAATACACAATTGGTGTCTGTAGACAAATTTTCCTGGTGATGATAAGCAGGAAATTGCTTTCTTTAAACTTTTTGTTTTTCATTTTTAATTGATGTTACCATTGTAAGAAGATGCTGGTAAGGAGGAGTTCTTGTATTTCTTCTTAAGGCTGCTATTTACTTCAACAGGACCAGGAGTAATTGTGTTCAGAGATCCTTAGAAAATCCTGCCCTTTCAGGCCAAGGCTTTGGCAATTTGTCTACTTCTGTTAAGAAAAAGGACTCCATGGTTCAGACATTTCAAAATAGGAAAAAATCTTACCTGCAGAAGGCTAAGAGATCAATGTAGATAATATCTGATTATTACTTAATGGTATTACTTTGAACACAAGCTCCACGGGGGCAGGAATTTTTGTGTTTTGCTCACCATTGTATCCTCAGTGCCTAGAACAGTGTCTGACATATGATAGATGATCAATAAATATTTGTTCCATGAAAAAATAGTCTACAGGGGAACCCCCAATATGAAATGAGTTATTTTTACATGTTGAAAAAGTACTGAGAAAAACTGCTGATGATGTCCCCAAAGTCAGATCGGTCATATCTGAGGCATGCTGTGAGAGCCATACAGCTGAAGATAGGCAATTATTATCTCAGTTTATATTTATTTATTTAGTTAGTTATTTAGTTAGTTGGTTAATTGGTTAGTTTGTGGGGGTTGGGGGGAGGAATCCCAAGCAGACTCCTGCTGAGTCTGGAGCCTGACTCAGGGCTCTATCTCATGACCCTGAGATCATGACGTGAGCTGAAACCAAGACTTGGAGGCTTAACCAACTGCACCACCCAGGCAGCCCTATCATATCTGTTTTTTTTTTTTTAAGTTAACACTATAAATTACACATAAAAAGCTATTGTTATGGGAAATTATACATTTCTGAATCCTGAGAAAATTTTATAAATATTTTTGCTTCTGAGCACTTGTAAAAAGGATACACCAGAGAAAGCTTTGGTTTATGAAGTCACGGCAGATAAAGAACCACTTCTTTCAGTGATGGAATTACTAGGTTGCTGGATGGAGAAAAGTTAGGCATAGGAAAAACACACACACACACACACACACACACACACTGGCCTGGTAAACCATACAAAAGAGTTTACTTAGGTGATGGATTATAAGTGTTTAAATGGTTGATTAACTTGAAAAGGAAAACTCAACTAAGAGAGCTGTGTCTAATGATATGTAGTAATATGCTCTATCCTAGGCAATCCAACCCTTTTGTCAATAACCTGAATAAAGATAGACATGGCAGTCTTACAAGGTTCACAGATTTTATGAAACCAAAAATAATAATATGGTGGGTGGCAGAATCAGGATCCCAAATGATTTTCAGTGTTTAGTATGCTAGATAATCTCTCTTGGAGCCTACAGATTTACCATCTTTTTCTGTTCTGCCGTGCACCTCAGGAGACCTATATATAAAGACTGTGTCATCTTGGGTTCCACTGACTTCCTGCTTCCAGCTGAGTCTGGCCAATTAAAGTTACAGGGAAGAGATCAGAGGAGGGGAGGAAAGAGAAGTCCAGGTACCCATTTCCAGGGCTCCGTCCCTGTCAGGCCACAGTTTGGCAATGGCTGTGTGCCTCTACCTAAGGCCACTGCTCCCTCCTATCCAGCAGTCCTCTCCATGGCTACAAGTTTTCCAGCGTTCTGTCTGATAACTTCTTTACCCACTCCACTTTCTGTCCGAGAGGTTGCAATGGCTGTCTTCTATTGCTAGATTCAAAGTGCTTCTCCATCTCCTGAATGTTCCCTCTGTCCACACCTTTTGAGTAAGCCATCTTCCCCCCTAATTTTAAATTCTACTTAGGTTGGGGGAAGGCAAAACAAAAAAACAAAAAACAAAAAAGTGCAAGATGGAGATGTGAAAAAAAGCAGGATCAAAAAAAAATTATAATCACAAGTATGAGACTCTAAGTAATGTGATGAGGCTCCTGAGAAAGTATTTAACTTTGAATTGCCCTAGTGCATCTATCAGTGACCAAAACAAGAGAAGTCATACATACATCTGGGTCCGTTGTTCTGTACTTTGTGCCACTGATCTATTTGTCTCTTTTTCTGTGAAAATCACACTGTTGAATGATGCTAATTACTATTGGGGGCATTTGGGGAGTTTGTGTTTTTCATGGTGGGGGTAGAGGAAATGCCATTGTATTCTCAGTAGCTATCTGCCTCACTAAGCAAAGCACTTACATCCCTGTTTTAACTAGTGGCTAAAGGCCTCCACTGCTAATTCTTCAGCAAAAGTGGGGAGGAACTGGCCAAATGCCCAACTCACCTCCCAACCCTTACACCCAGCCCACACCAACACACTCTCCCCAGACAATATCCATACATAGTCTCAGCTTAGAGCAATTCTGGAATGACTCTGTCTCCAGAGAAGTCCTACGTATACATGATTTGTGGTTCCTTTTATCCTAAATCCCACATTCTATCTTTCAGAAATTGCTCATAATTTCTACTCCACTGGTGACATTGTTTCTTGCTTTCCTGTGCTCTTGAAGATTTATGTATTTATCTTTCTAGTCATTTCTAAGGGAGTAGGTTTATCAGATGAGGATGCCAGCTGGATTCAACCCCAGTAACTATTATACTTTTACTACTTTAATAATAGTAACTAATACTTATTGAGGACAATGTGCCAGGTACTGTGCTAAAAGATTAGCTTATATTATCTCCATTTTTAAAACAACTTAATGAGGAGGCCTAGAGATGTTAATTTACCTAGGTAAGCAATGGAGTAGAAATTTAAATTAAGACAATCTGACTTCAGAGCTCAGGCTCTTATTTCAGAAAAAACACATCCGCTTTTATAAAGAGAATATATAAACAAATCTCTAGTGGCAAGACATGATCTGTTTTCATTTACCCCTCAGCGTTCATGAAGTTGCACAGCAGTAATCACAATGATTATTAAGTAATTCAGAAATTTAGGAGAACTGAACTATAGAAAGAGGGGAATGGGAGCTTAGAGAGTGCAAGCAACGGAACACATTTCCTCTCCAGCTAATATACAAGTCAAAGAGTGGGTAAAAAACAAGAGTAAAATCTAACTGTACTATTTGTGCTTTTTTTTAACTGAAGAATTCATCGCTCTGTGGATAATAAGCATTCACAAAATTAGGTCATTCTTACACTGGACACCATTTATACTGATAGAATAAAACCCTCAAAAATATTCCAACATTAAGAGCTGTTATTATGATAATCTGCATGATTGTAACATAACTTGAACTGCTGTTAGAAATATTCAAGAAGCATTACTAAAATAATTATACACTATAGGTTGGATCAGCCTGGATCCAATCAGTAGAGATAAACCACACACTAAATTGAACAGCAAAAGTTTAATAAAGGTTTATTAACTGTAACAGGATTGGAGTAATGAGGGATTGTTTAGAAAGAAGTCCAAACAATATAGGAATAGCAGATATAAAGAGCAGCCACCACCCCTGGGGCTGAGAGTTCAAGGAAGAACACTCCCAGGGTTGCAATCTGAATCTTGTTGCAGAGCGTGGTCCACTGGGTGGCAGAGAGAGTGCTATGATGTTGACTGGCAGAACTTGCTGGGAGGTCACCCTCTAGGACTCCAGGCAAAGCTTGTCGGCAGGGAAATGTCTCACCATAGGCACTACTACAGAACCACCCCAGGGAATTATCTGGGAGGGCTGCTGGCCACTGTGTGTTACAGGAGCCAGGCGCTGGAGAAGCTACCTGCACAAGACCAGGTGGCGGAGAAGCCTCGAGCACTGTAGGAGCCTGGCCTGTACCGCCAGAGAACGGTTCACACTGCAGGACCTACGTCGGAGCAGACCAGGCCTTCCTCCTGAAAGGTCTCTCCAACACAGTGCCTTCCACTGACAAAACTCAGCATCGTACCGGTTGTCAAAGGGAAAAAAATCCTTCAATGGTCCATCTTCCTTTTTGCAGAAGCAATGAAGAGTGGGTTTAGAGCTGAGAGACAGTAAATTGATAACTGGCACATAAACCATTGTTTTCATATCATGAGTGAATGCAAAATACCACATACTGAATACTCTTGCTGATGATTTGATTTCCAAATAATTTTCGTAGAAGACTTTACCTTAGGTAAAAGGCACTCATATTTGCTGCTGCTTAGAGTCCTACGTGGATCCTGTTTCAGACCTATCATTCCACACTGTCACCTTCATGCACTATCAGATGTGGCTACCAATATACAGTGTGGACCATTTGCCAGAGCGTGATTTATAATCTGCAATGGCTAGTATTAAACTGCCACAACAACATGCATCAATTTTCCCCCCTTCCTTCCTCCCTTTCTTCTAACAAGCAATTTTTGAAAGACTACAATGGGATACACACTGGTATACATAAACAACAAAGTAAAAATCTCAGCCCTGTTCAGGAGCTCAAGTTTTGATGGGAAAAACAACAAAATAAGTTAAGTAAAATATATAGAATGTTGGTGATAATTAGGGAATGCAGTAAATAAAGCAGGAAAGGGAGATAAAAGTGTTAGGGATGGGGCAATTTTGAATAAGGTGGTCAGAGAAGACTCTACTAAGAGTTAACACCTGAGCACAGATCTTATGTTTCTGGGGGAAAGTATTATAGGTAGAGGGAAACGCTGGTGATGTCATGGAGTCTTGATTATGCATTATGCAGAGGCCAGTGTGGTTGAAGCAGAGTGAGGAAGAAAGCAGCAGCAATGAGGTCAGAGAAGTAATAATGTGTGAACATGGGAGGTAGGAGCCAGACTGCGTCCAAATAATCTCAAAGCTGTCATGGTCAGAATAATTCATTCAGTAGTTTAAGAGTAATTTGGCATATTCTCTTGATTTAAAATACTGGAATGTTCAATTGAATTTTCACTGCCAATTCATCCACAGTAATGCCAATTATAAGATCTTACTTTAGTTTTTCATTTCTTAAATAGCTGGCACAACAAATCTGCATAGACTTTTAACTAACTTAAATTCCAAAATGTATAATTTTGTGTCTTGCCAACAGAAGGTTTAACCCAGAATTTGACAACAAATAAGCAGTAAATCTTTTAAAACAAATAGCCTCAAAGAAATACAGATATTAATAGGGGAAAACAGTAAATGTATTTTTATTAAAGTATTATCAATACCTAGAAACAATAAAGGGTACATTATAAATATGAACACAAAATAAGTAGGTCAAAGAGTCACTTGAAATATAAAACTTTAAGTTATTTTTAAAAGTGTATCAATGGAAACAAACCATAAATCTGTTAACTTGAAATGCCACTATATGTATTTTAAGAATATAAAACTTTAAAATCTTCTTGCTTACATTCTTAAATAACTACAGAATGACTAAATATGTTCAGGATCCTTTGGGCATAAAAAATAATTATTTAGAGTCACCTAGCAAACCAAATACAGTTGACCTTTGAACGGAATGCGTTTAAAATACACAGGTCCTCTTACTTGCAGATTTTTTTGCAGTACAGTACCACAAATGTACTTTCTCTTCATTATGATTTTAATAACATTTTTTCTCTAGATTACTTTATTGTTAGAATACAGTACATAATGCATCACCTGTTTACGTTATTGGTAAGGCTTCTGGTCCACTATAGGCTATTAGTAGTTAAGTTTTGGGGTAGTCAAAAGTTATACATGGATTTTTTGACTATGTGGGGATTTGATGCCCCTAACCTGTGTTGTTCAAGGATCAACTATAATTCATTATTCTGTATTTCTGTTGTTTTAAAATGTACCACGGTTTTGCTTATAAAGGTGGTAATTCATTAACTCACAGAGTAATACTGTAAGACAATACTCTGACTTATATTTGCTACATTTTGGATATTTGAGAAATTACTTTTGAACCATTTCAGTCACTAATAATCACATTGACAAGTTCAGAAAATTCCCCCCCACCACCGAAATTATCCATCGGAATCAAAGTAGGTTCCCCATGTCACATGCACAAAAATTTCCAAGTTCTATATCCACACATTTCAGTCAAGTTCAAAAGGGAAGTAGGGGTGCAAAAGTAAAGGGCAATAACAGTTTTAAATACTGTACTCCATTTTCCCTGAAATCTTTGTCTCTGAGTTAGCATCTAAATTTTGCCCAAAAGAAACTAGGAAAAATATTTCTTCAGTTTTCCAAAAATTTAAATACTTTCTGGGTTTTCAATTCAAGTTATATGTAATCACAAACCTACATTAAAGTACAAAGTTAGCAAAACATTTAAAAAATATTAACCTCAAATAAATCTCATTTTATCTTATGTTCCAGTACTTTTGTTCTACTCATTTTTTTCAGCTTGCTAGCAAGGCTTCAGATTTCTTTTCAATGTTTAAAAGCAAATGATATTTTCATTTCCTCTTCCCTTGAAAAATGGCAGAAAAATCTATTTTAAAATAGAGGCAAAAACTCCTTGAAACATTTTTCCTCACCTCAAAAAGGACCTATATATGGTATACTTTTTTTTTTTAATTTTTAAAATGTGGGCAGAGGATCATAATGAAACAATTTTCTTTTTATAAATAACTAGGTTGGACAAAGTGACATACCCATGAGACACACGAGAAAAATACTGTGTGTGTGTGTGTGTGACATATATATATATATATATAAAACACACCATTGCCTTATAATACCCCTAATTTAAAAGACTGAATTACATTCACTGATCTATTTTAGATACAACAAATTACTATCATTTATCATAAGATAAAACAAAATTGATGTTCAAAGCACTTCTGTAGATGACATGGAAGATACGTGTTTGTCCCATAACCAGATAACTACAGGCAACAGCTAATCACACAAACCAGAGACATAAATAATATACTATCCATTATGAACAAGTTCTAGTCAAGGCTTCATGTCACAACATTTAATGGTTAAAAACTAAAGAGCACCTAGCAAAAGAAAACATATTTAAATGCTTTCGTGTGAATCGAAAAGGTTCACTTAGCAAACCTTCAGCAATACTGACCATAAAGACAACATTACATAGCAGTCTCATACTGGAGAAGATTCTTTCTCCTTGGTCTGCTTCAAAGAGCTCACTGTAGGTTGATTACATACATTTATGCTGCTTCTCAACAGAAGCAAATTTTATAACTTTGCATGTGATGGCATCTTGTCAGGCTATAAGCAATCTCAAACATAATTTGCATTTATCATTTCTACTTTTTGATCATGACAGTGTAAGAAAGCCCGCCTTCTCAAATACACAGAGGTATTCAATGTGCACTTTCCAACTTACACATAGGAATATGCTTGCTCTCTATAACGTGTACTTAAGAAGAGCTCAAGACTTTCTTAATAAAATATAGATGGCAATGAAATTTTCTAAAGTCATGAAAGACTATTTGAAAGCTATTAAATAAATTATATCCTAATTGCTATAATTAATTTAAAGTACACTTTATTCTGAATAATTCAAATAATATTTTTAAGCAAATTTATAATGTACAGAGTTTAGCCTTGCCAATATGGAAACTTAATTTAAAATAAAGAAAAGAAAACTATTCAAAGCCTCTGGCCAGAGATAAAATTGTTAATGATTTTAGGCTTTCTAACAAAGTACTTACATTTTCTTACAAAACCATAACTCTTCTTTCCTTAAAAATACATTCTCTCGTAGAATACCAAACTAGAAAAGAGATTTGAACAAATCTTATACCTAAAGCATGATCTTTCAGTGTAAAATATTTTCCCACAGATCCAAGGAGATCAAAATTATGACATGTAACTCAAAAACAGAAGGCTAGGGACCTGGGGTATGAAAAACATGCTATAAGAGACCAGGTCACCAAAAGAACCATAAGCTCACAATCACATGAGAGAACATCTATACGAAAGTTTTAAAAATTAAAAATAAATACAGGCAATAGAATTGTTAAAAATAAAAATGAAAAGTGGGTACTTTTTCATAAAAGGACATAAAAACTTTGTGAATACTGTAACCACTATATAAATACAGGCCTACCCCAGAGATATTGTGGGTTCAGTTTCAGACCACTACAATAAAGCAAATATTGCAACAGTGAGTCAAATGAATTTTGTGGGTTCCCAGTACATATAAAAATTATACTTACACTATATAGTAGTCTATTAAGTATGCAAAGCATTATATCTGAAGAAACAATGTACATATCTTAATTTAAAAATACTTTATTGCTAAAAAATGCTAACCATCATCTGAGCTTTCAGCAAGCCGTAATTTTTTTGCCGGTGGAGGGTCTTGCGTTGATGTTGATGGCTGCTGACTGATCAGGGTGGTGGTTGCTGAAGGTTGGGGTGGCTGTGGCAATTTCTTAAAATAAGACAATAATGATATTTGCCTCATTGATGGACTCTTCCTTTCACGAACAATTTCTCTATAGCATGAGATACTGTTTGATAGCATTTTACCCACAGTAGAACTTCTTTCAAAATTAGAGTCAATCCTCTCAAACCCTGCTGCTGCTTTATCAACTAAGTTTATGTAGTATTCTAAATCCTTTGTTGTCATTTCGACTATCTTTACATCATCTTCACCAGGAGTAGATTCCATTTCCAGAAACCACTTTCTTTGCTCATCCATAGGAAGCAACTCCTCATCCATTACGGTTTTATCATGAGATTGCAGCAATTCAGTCACATCTTCGGGCTCCACTTCCAATTCTAATTCTTTTGCTATTTTTACGACATCTGCAGTTACCTCGTCCACTGAAGTCTTGAACCCCTCAAAGTCATCCACGAGGGCTGGAATCAACTTGTTCCAAACTCCTGTTAATGTAGACATTTTGACTTCTTCCCATGAATCACGAATGTTCTTAATGGCATCTAGGATGGTGAATCCTTTCCAGAAGGTCTTCAATTTACTTTGCCCAGATCCATCAGAGGAATCACTATCTATGGCAGCTATAGCTTTACGAAATGTATTTCTTAAATAATAAGACTTGAAAGTTGAAATGACTCCTTGGTCCATGGGCTGCAGAACAGATGTTGAGTTAGCAGGCATGAAAACAACATTAATCTCATTGTACATCTCCATCAGAGCTCTTGGGTGACCAGGTGCATTGTCAATGAGCAGTAATATTTTGAAAGGAATCTTTTTTTCTGAGCAATAGGTCTCAACTGTGGGCTTAAAATATTCAGTAAACCATGTTGTAAACAGATGTGCTGTCATGCAGGCTCTGTTGTTCCATTTATAGAGTACGGGCAGAGTAGATTTAGCATAATTCTTAAGCGCTCTAGGATTTTCAGAATGGTAAATGAGCATTGGCTTCAACTTAACGTCACCGGCTGCATTAGCCCCTAACAAGAGAGTCAGCCTGTCCTTTGAAGCTTTGAAGCCAGGCATTGACCTCTCTTCTCTAGCTATGAAAGTCCTAGATGGCATCTTCTTCCAATATAAGGCTGTTTCATCTACATTGAAAATCTGTTGTTTAGTGTAGCCACCTGCATTAATGATCCTGGCTAGGTCTTCTGGAGAACTCGCTGCAGCTTCTACATCAGCTCTTGCTGCTTCCCCTTGCACTTTTACGTTACAGAGACGGCTTCTTTCCTTAAACCTCATGAACCAACCTCTGCTAGCTTCAAACTTTTCTTCTGCAGCTTCCTCACCTCTCTCAGCCTTCAGAGAATTGAAGAGAGTTAGGGCCTTGCTCTGAATTAGGCTTTGGCTCAAGGGAATGTTGTGGCTGGTTTGATCTTCTATCCAGACCACTAAAACTTTCTCCATATCTGCAATAAGGCTGTTTCGCTTTCTTATCATTCGTGTGTTCACTGGAGTACCACTTTTAATTTCCTTCAAGAACTTATCCTTTGCATTTACAACTTGGCTAACTGTTTGGCGCAAGAGGCCTAGCTTCCGACCTATCTCTGCTTTTGACATGCCTTCCTCACTAAGCTTAATCATTTCTAGCTTTTGATTTAAAGTGAGAGACATGCGACTCTTCCTTTCACTTGAACACTTAGAGGCCATTGTAGGATTATTAATTGGCCTAATTTCAATATTGTTGTGTCTCAGGGAATAAGGAGGCCCAAGGAGAGGGAGAGATGGGGGAAGGGCCAACTGGTAGAACAGTCACAACACATGCAGTATTTATCAATTAAGGTCACCGTATTACAGGGGTCTGGTTCGTGGCACCCCAAAACAATTACAATAATAACATCAAAGATCACTGATCACAGACCACCATAACAAATACAATTATAATCAACAAGTTCGAAAGACTGTGAGAATTACCAAAATGTGACACAGAGACACAAAGTGAGCAATGCTATTGGAAAAAATGGCGCCAACAGACTTCCCCGATGCAGGATTGCCACCTTCGATTTGTAAAACACACAACATCTGTGCAGCACAACAAAGTGAGGTACAATAAAACGAGGTATGCCTATATTGTGTCAACCTTCTGATTTGGGTTATCTCTTTGGGGAGGTTTAAGGTATTAGTTTTTTATCTCAAATTCTTTACAAAGAAATTTACCACCCTCTGAAATAGTAAGTCAAGTACCACTTCAAGTTTTTTCCTTCATGGAAATAGTTGCTGGAATAGAAAAAATCCTTTCATGCTCTAATAAAGATTTTGAATGTAAATCTTTTTCATCTACAGAAATCAATTATTGGTAATACCCCATCTTTTAGCAAATTAAAGAAGCATTCAATCACACATTATAATACCAAAGAAAACATGATATAATTTAAAAATGTGTGTTTATACACTAGCTCAAGACAATCACTTCACCTCCATTTCCACTTGAAAAACACAAGACAAAAGGAAGTTTTTACTAGTCCACTCTTCAAAAAAAGGGGACTGGTGGCTGTAGGGGCCAATTCAGAAATTACAGTTGTTCTTTATCTGTTGGAATGTAACTCATGAACTGTCACCCCTTTCTAATTCCTGTATGTTGTCAAACTTATTGCTTTCTTTGCCCTCTTGGTATGTACGTAGTTGCTCCATGAAGCCAGCATTTGGACATATGGAAGGCCTTGCATTTTTCACCAAAGAGAAAGCACTGGTAAATGAGATTTCTTCAGAATTCATCAGGAAACCTATTACAATTGCAGCAGCCCTGGAAACTCCTGCATTACAATGAACAAGAACCACTCCATCCTGCAATAAAATCAATCAAAAATCTCCATTATTCACTTAGAAAGGTTATTAAATCACCTGTACATCCTTATACTACCTGAAATTATAAAAATATTCATTTTATCAATTTGTTTGATTCAATGTATTCAATTACCAAAACACAATTCTTGGTAAGCAATGAATGGAAAAAAATCAATTAATCGAATCAACCAACTTCTCTTCCTATCCCCCAGGGATTGAAATGCTTTGATAATATATTTGGAATTTTGAAAAAGTATCTTTCATTAAACTGAAGTAATCTAATAAAGTACATATAAAAGCCTAGTAAACTTAGGAGAATACACATCCACAAATAAGAGAAAAATCACAGGTAATATATGTGGAAACAAATGAAACCATAATCATAACAGTAAACAGAAAGACTGAGACATCGCAGGTACGCACAGTGTTCCTATAAAGAAACTAGTATCACTGGCTTGGTAATCTATGTGTGAAATGACCAGCAAGGAAAAAATTTTCTACCCTTGGATATACTTTATTGTGGAAGGAAGTAACTTAAAAAATAGTTAAACTTACAAGAAAGTAAAATGATGACACAAACAGCTCATGACAATGAAGTAGAAAAAGCAATTAGATAACCTTAGCATCAGGTCAATAAATGAAAAATGTTTCGGGTAACTGCAAATGATACTTCACAAGTGAAAACGTACACAGTGCAAGACCAATGTTGATGGGGGTAATATTGCATTAATAATGAAATGATGGAGCTGACGGAACAGCACTGATGTAGGCTGGCTTATCTCAGGCTTTTACAAAGTTAATGATCTAAATGAAATGAAGTGAACTGGGAGTACACCCTATAGAACAGATATTTTAGTTACTTCATTTCCTGATACTTCTTTTGGTACAACACAAAAGATGGGAATGGGGGAAGGGGGACAAAATAAAACGTAAACTGAAAACTCTCTACCCAAGCATATATTAACAATACCATATTTACGACTCATTGGATTATTTCACTTTTGCAAGGCAATTTTCTCCCAATTATAAATCTATTACAAAATTCCCTTCCTAATCTATTGCAATAAATTTGCGAATGCTTCTCATTTCAAGAAAACCAAATGATTCACAATAAAATTAGGAAATATTTTGAAAATCCTTATATCAAAAAGACAATTTCAATTGTTTTCTTATATATACGACTATTTCCAAATTTTAACTGTTTCTGTACAATACTCACTATACATACGTGCAACTTTTCTCACTTTGTATAATAGCTCATTTTTATGAGAGTAAAGGCATTTAAAAATCATATTACAGTAAATGATGAAAACTAGTAAGGAACTTCTTTTATCTCAAAACAAATCAGATGTTTGAAAGAAACCTGGAATTGTAAGCTAAAAAAAAGATACTATTCAATGTCATTTTTAATATTTCCTGACTACATACTAGTCATCTCTGTTTTGAGTCCTAATATGCCTTTGAAAATGAAACTGGCTTTATGTGCAGTCTTATATACTATGCATCCAGTATCAGTTCATCTTTAATAATGTTAGTATCTTCTTCTTTCTTATATCCTGTATGTAACAGCTACCTTTCTGTTGCTTTCCATAGCCTCTGAATTGACTTATCTTTTATTATTCTTTGGGTATCATATTGTCCTTGAAAGTATTCCCAGAGGGGCTTCTGGGTGGCTCAGTCGGTTAAGCATCTGCCTCTCGGTTTCCGCTCGGGTCATGATCTCATGGTCGTGAGATGGAGCCCCATCCTGGGCTCTGTGATCAGCGGGGAATCTGCCTGAGATTCTCCCTCGCTCTCCTTCTACCCCTCCCCGCCTCGCTCTCTCTCTAAAATAAATAAATCTTAAAATAAAAAGGAGAGAAAGTACTCTTAGATAAGTTACTGGGTTTATATCCCCTTTCCAGCACTCAAAATAGTAATAATTTTAAAATTTATAAAGAAACTTTTTCTTTTGCACTAGCAATAGTCCTCTACCTGGAAGGCCTTTGCTCTGCTTCTTGGTCCAGCTAACACTGGCTGCTGTTCTAAGAAGCCTGTCTCTCTCTGAGCGAGATGGGGTCAGGGGGGATATCTTTGCCATCTTTGTAGGCTGCGTCCTTAGTGCAATTTTAGGCACATAGTAGATATTCCATAAATGTTTGCCAATCAAATAAATTAATTTTGTTCTCCAATTCCAAGAAGAAAGTGTTCTCTGAAAAATCTGAATCACCATTTTATATGGGCAGATAGAAATCGTGTTATAGTATTTCGTTTATCAAGCATTCTTTGTTCTCACGCCATCGTGAATACGTTTGCAACGAGACTGAAAGGTCCGTGAGGGCAGCAGTATGAATGTACTCGTCATATCTTCCCAGAATAAGTAATTAGTATTTGTTGACAGATTAACTGGGCCAAGTTTAGGTCTTTTTTAAATGAGTCTTTTGATAGATTAAAAAAATACATCAAAATGTTACCAGTAGTTATATCTAAATGGTGTAAGGAGAGTAAATTTTTATTTATTTGTATTTTCCAATTTTTCTACAATGACACAGTTTACTTACATCGTGTTTTTAAAATCACATCTCATAAAATGAGTGATAAAGTAAACATGGAATATCAAATACACCTTTTCATATTAACAAAATCTTCTGCACATAAAAAAAAGAAGTAAATTTTCATAAAAGAACTCTTAAGGCTATAGAGGTTACCCTACTATTTTCCTCTCATGTGTATTTCTGTCCCTTAATGCATAAACCTAATAAATAATGCATGAGGCACAGGGAGAGGAAAGGCAGAGAAACCAAACAACAGGGTTTTATAAGTACAGAGGACAATGAGAAAAGACGGGAAAATAGAAGAGATTCCTTTTGGCAGCTGTATGTGAAAAGATAAAGTGTAGGGCCTAGAAAGGTAATTTTGAGACACTCAATTCACTGAGTAATCACATTTAATAAAACCTGCATATACAACAGAGAAAGTTATGAAAAAATCTCTTCTAGAAAAAATGAAGAAAATTCAAGAATTCTATTGCTAAAATTAAGTATGTATTAATCTGAACCATAAAGAGTTTTCAGGGCAAGGAAATATGGCTGAGGTTAGAATTGCATTGTAAAACACAATGCTTGAGAAATCAGAACAGATTATGGAATTCTAATACATCTTGTAGCAGAAACATTTTAGGTACCTCCTCAGATTCTCTTGGTGCCATCATCTCATGGGCCCTAAGCTTCTCCACCTCAGCCTCCAATTCTTGGCCAACTGCTCCCCTTAGGCCTGATGAGTTTTGCTTGCCTAAGAAGGCCTGGCTCTTCCCCTATGGTGGTCTCTGCATAAACAAGTACACCCTGAGTTCTAGATTCTCCTGCTGCTTCTGAATGTGGATGAAAAGTCAGACCACAGGCCACTGAGTCTGGCTTCAAGGCAGCTGCTGAAGGAGTGGAGTGCTGTAACCTGAAATTGTGGGATTAGTTTCCTCCCCATGGGTAAACTTTGACCTGCGTAAAACAGGAGCTGACAGGGAGCCAGGCAGATGAACTCTCCCTTCCCTCCCAAAGTCTGTACGGAGGTGCAGTTTCTTTGTGCTCCCTGCTGGGAGATGCCTTAAGGGAGAGCAGGTACACCTGCTGAGCACCCAACTATTTCACTGTCAGCTCATTGTGCAGTTGTGAAACACATCATCTCACGCGGCTTCCCATCCTTTCCTGAGTCACTTCCCTTCCCACTCTCACTGCCCACGGATTCCATCTCTCAAATGAAGCATCAGCTCTTAATCTTTGTCTCAGGTTCTGTTTCTTAGGTAACCCAAGCAAAGGAAACTTTTAATTAACTATTACCCTTTCTACCTTTTACTTGCAACATGTACATATTTTCCAATATGAATATGCATATGGACGATGCCTACATTTTTCTTTTACCATTTAAGGCATATCCCACATCTCCCTAGAGAAGCAACTAATACAGAAATATGATCATGTTTATTTTTAACACTATCAACTGGCACACTGGAATGTTATAATCTAGACTCTATAACATTTTTCATAAGAGAAAACACTGGGCAATATTAGGCCTTGAATTAGAAACCCTCTTCCTCTTCTTTTATCTAAATATCTGCTATTAAATAAAGCTGAACAGTAGAGTTGAATAGTTTTCCAGATTATCTAAAAGAAAGCATCTAGAACAGTGCTGGGCATGGAAGGCATTCAATAAATTTTACTAAATAAAAGGAAGGAAGGGAGAGGGAAGAAAAAAGGGAAGGAGAAAAGGTAAAAGGGAAATCATTAGCCAGAATTTAAGCTGGATTTTTAATGTTAAGTGTCATTAATTTTTAGGTGCCCCAGGAGAGTTAACTTTTCTCTGTAAGTGCTTCTACATTCCCATCTATTTATCTCACATAAATTTTCAAAGAATTATATACTAACTAAAACTGATGTCATTTCAAGGTATAATTACTGGGAACAGCCAACCTTGACGCCCAGCGTTGACTTGGATCTATTACCAAGGTTGAAGAAGGCTATTAACCATTGGTCTTTCAAAGTCAGAGAACCAATGGACAGCTTCTGAAGAGCATTTCACACAATCTCAGTAAAGCAATACACGTTTAGTCCTTAGAGCACGCTATAATTTTCTATTGTTAAAAGTGCATAAATTCACTATCCCTACCACATCCACGAAAATGCAAACTCATCTTCATAAATACATTAAAAGGACTACAGCAGCATCTGTCCCATACTCCACCTGATTATCTTGCAAATTGGTTAGAGGGCACGTGGTTAGAAACCAACATAGGAAATCTAAGTACATACAAACATAGGGAAATCCAGTTAAGTGGAGAATTTTATCTCAGGAAGCCATAAGAAGATGAGAAATTAATGTTAAAAGTAAATATCTCATTGAGGAGCGCCTGGCTGGCTCAGTCAATAGAGCATGCGACTTTTGATCTCAGGGTCATGAGTTTGAGCCCCACATTGGGCAGAGATTACTTTTTTAAAAAAAGTATATATCTCATTGAGAAGAAAAAAATTTGGAGAATAAATAGTTGTAGTTCATAGAAGATTGTTGGAGGGGAAATTTCATAGTGGTTCTCTATGTATTCATCACAAAAAGAATAAAGATTGGATAACGGACTTATATTTTAAAATTTCTGCCTTTGAAGAACTGTGGATCAAAATAAAACTTACCTTCATTTTTGCTTGTTCAATAAATTCAAAACATTCTGGAAAATAAGACAAGATACTGGTTTCAGGCAGATCCAATATAGAAATGCTCTTATATACAAAGTCACTGAGGAAAGCATTTTCAACTCCATATGCAACATTGAGAATATGAGTCACCTTAAAGAGAAAAAAAAAGGTGATTTTTAAAAATTCTCTAATGAATTAATATTAGGCTAATTAAAGAGAATGAGATGTTGAGATTTGTAACAAGAATAAACAATTTAAGCATAACTCATTTTAATAATACTTGCAGAAAGCCTTCTCTGACTGCCCATTATTCACCAGAAGTGCTAATTCTATACATTCCCATAGCACCCTCTACTTGCCCTAAGTATAGCTCTTACCACTTTGAGATTATTTGTCTCCCTCGTGGTACTAGAAACTCCATGAAGGTAGGGACCATGTTTGGTTTATTCTCTATTGCAAGTAAGCACTGTGAGTGAGCAGTGACCTGAGCACAGAAAGCACTTAAAATATTTGTTGGAAAAAATCAATGAATATCCATATAAAAAACTTGAATAAGGGAAGTATACCAATAACACAAACTTCCCAAAGCGCCTGGGTAGCGCAGTGGTTAAGCATCTGCCTTCAGCTCAGGGTGTGATCCCAGTGTTCTGGGTTCAAGCCCCACATCAGGCTCTTCCACTAAGAGCCTGCTTCTTCCTCTCCCATTTGCCCTGCTTGTGTTCCCTCTCTCACTGGCCGTCTCTCTCTGTCAAATAAATAAATAAAATCTTTAAAAAATAACACAAACTTCCCTTTCAGTAATTATTTCCCAATTTTCCTTCATATTCATTACAAATATGATGGTTCTCAAGTGTGCCTGCATGTTAGAATCACTCAGTGAGGTTTTAAAAGATGTCAATGCCACAGGGCCTCAAACCCAGAGATTCCAATGAATTAGTCTGGTTGAAAGGATGATCATGAAAGATTTTCTTTCAAATAGTACACAAAAGCAACCTTCTACTCCAACTGCGCATTTGAGTTCTTTTCCTACAGTCTACCCAAGCGCATGGAAGGAGCCATGTGGAAAGTCAATTAAAAGAATCCAAAAGCGAAATGGATCAGAAAAATAAGGCATGTTTCTTGTTATGACATGCCTCACTGTACTGATTCTCTCTCTTAACATGGGTGTTAGGTTTTGCCTGATCTCCATATTTTCATGTACTTCACACATATTTTGGACTCTCTGTCCAGCTCTGCCTCTCTTGCCCCCGACTCTCATAGATATGGCTCCGGCAGTGCCCTACTCCTCTCCCTAGTAGAGCTGATTGGATTCAGGAAAACACCTGACTTAAACAAGACTGATCAAATTATCGTTAGAAATGTAAAAAATAGGTGTACAAGACAGCTAGAAAGATCCTGCCTTGTGGAACTGCCTTGTGGAAGAAAGACAACAGAAAACACCTCAAATGTCTAATCAAGAAAGATTCTTAAATGGAGAGGAGATGGGAGAAACTAGAAAGAAAGGTAAGAACGTTTTTGGAAGATAAAGTCTGAAATGTCCTTCTGTTTTCCCCAGTGAAGTCTTATCTATGTCAAGTCACTCACTGCCAGTGTTACTTCTGACCAGGATTATATTATGATTCTGCCCTTAATTATGTAGCATCTTCCAATGTTTTACATTATTGATGTGTTTGCCTTGTCTTTACAACTACATTCTATATTCCCAAAAGACCAGGAATGAGGTCTTCTATATATAGATGTATTCATGTGTGTATTTCATGTGTGTATGCTATGCATACACACACATATATATATTCGCGCGCGCGCGCACACACACACACACACACACACACACCTCTCACTATCTGTAGATCTTCACAGGATTATGGAGAAAACCAAATGAGAATCTTGGGAAAACTTGTTGAAAGGTAAAAATGCTTTTACAAATATTGTGGATTACCAATGCCCAGGGAGTTTAGCTGTTGGGAAATGCAGTTTACATGTGTACTGATTGGTCCTGATTAAAAAGAATTGTACTGAGTCACAGGTGGTGGTGGTGATGGGCATACAGTCAAAAACCCTTTCTAGTAATTAAGCATATTTCCAAAATGTAGTTACGGAGGTCGTAACAATGATTGCCCTTCGGAAGCCCTTTGTAATAGGGATAATAATAGCCCCTTATTGAGAACTTAGTATGTACTAGGCATATAAGTTATCTCACTTAATCCTCACGTTTAGGCATTATTATTTCCAATTTTAATAAACTTACATATTTTGAAACTGGTTCAAAAATCAGAACATTATAAGAAACATTAAGAAATCTTGCTCTCGCCATGTCCCTATCTACTCTCTTATCTCCCACCCTAATGATAACCACCTTTGTTGGTTTCCTGTATGGTCTTTTAGAGCATCTTTAGGCAAATAATTTATTCCCTTTCTTACACAAAGGCAACACCTTGGGTTCCCCTCTCACTTAAATATGTCCTGGAGATTTTTTCATATCAGTATTTATAGACCCTTTTCTTGGTGTTCTTTTTTATAGCTATACAGTAAGTATTCTATGATGTGAGTATACTATTGTTTATTTAAACAGTTCCCTATCGATGAACATGTGGGTTGTTTTCAATGATTTGCTCTTACGAACAATGCAGCAATAACTTCAAACATTTTATGTTATAGTCAGTTTTCTGTCTTCCGTAGTGCTTTATAGGGCACACTCCAAGCACTTGGATACCTTATTCATAAAGCAACTACTATTACTATACCTAAACATTAAAATGAAATTCCTATTGAAATTTCTGAAATGATCCCCCACAAGAGAATTTCTATTAATTATAGCACTTGACTTAAGTCCTAGGATATCCCTTTGAAACGTGCCATGCATTTAAATCAATAATCTAATTTGGCCAAATCACTAAATTTTTCAATAAACCCTCTATTCAGCTGCTCAGTTTACCTTTGCTTCTTTTAGGCATCTAACAGGGTCACGTGTACAGAGACAGAAGGATCTTTTAAACAGCTGCTTGATTCACATCACCAGGATGAAAGCAAATTTGAATTGGTGTCTCCTAAGAGGGGATAGATAATGAAACACTTGCCAACGAATTTATCAGTTTTTCTATTTTTCATTTTTTCCTTGAGAAGTATTCACTTATTAGTGTAAGCAAGACTTTGACACTTATTCTACTTATGTTAAAATATTAATCTAAGATGGATCCTATTGGGAAATATAGTAATTCTCATATCCTTATGCAATTCCAGGCCATTATCTCTTATTGTCAGGCAGTTATAACAACGGTGACTGCAACTACCTCCTAACTAGTCTCCCCATGCTAGTTTGTACAACACTCCAACTGATTGTCCACACTGCCTCTGACAAGCAATCCTTCAAACTGCAAATTTGATCCTGTTACTCCCCTGGGTAAAGACTTTCAAAGGTTTTTGGATAAAGTCCAAAGCGTTTACTCTGGCTTCCATGGACTTTTGTGATCTTACTCTTGCTTACATCTCTGGTCTTGTTTCTTGGGATCCTTCTTTCTCACCCTCTAATTCCTGGGTTACTGAACTTTTTTTTTTCCTGTCTCTGAAAACACCAGCCTTTCTCTTCTGGGATTCCACACAAACCATTTCTCCTATCTGAACACTTTTCTGTCTGCTCCCTCCCCATCCCATTCCGAGTAAACTTCAATATTATTTCCTCCAGGAAGATTTCCCTTACTTTACAATTCCCAACCCAACCGAATCCAAACATGGGTGAAGGGCATCATCTCATATGCTTTCCAACAGCACCTGCATTTCCTCATCAAAGCACATAATAACACTGTACTAAAAAGCGACTTATTTGTCTTTCTCCCCTCTCTGCCCCTCAGATCATCCACTTCATGTGAATAAAAAACTCTTTCACTCCACAAACCATAGCAATTCCATACTGCTGAAATACTGCTTGACAAAATAGATGGCTGAAATTTTTTTAGTAAATACTAAAATAATAAATTGTATCAGTTGAGGGTGGGAGAAGACATTGGGGAAGAAGTGGTATGTGAGTTAGAACTTGGGCATGGGTAGGTTTTGGACAAGAAAAGAAGAGGCAAGTCTACTCCACACAAAGGAACTACATAAGCAGAGGCAAGAAAACATGCTTCAAAGTCAGGTTCCTAAGGATACATGAAAGGAGACAGAATAAAAATTGGAAAGATGGATTACAAATCCAATGTTTTAATTAGGTACAATAATTTTTGCAACTTTATTAAAATGACAGCCAAAAATGTTACCAGTTAAACTCTGAAATGAGGGCCCTTGGGTGGTGCAGTCGATTAAACATCTGACTCTTGGGTTTCAGCTCAGGTCATGATCTCAGAGTCTTGAGATCAAGCCCCACATTGGGATCCAAGCTCAGTGAGGAGTCTGCTAAAGTTTCTCCCCCTCTCCCTCTCCCTGTGCTCTCTCTCTCTGTCTCACTCTAAAAATAAATAAATAAATCTAAAAAACCCCCAACAAACTCTGAAATGGACTATTAGTTTCCTAAATAAATGTAACAAAATACTTCCTATACATGTTGCCAGACCTGAGGCATTTTTTTACCTTGTACTTTTTCAGAGTATCCAGATCATGAGCAGCATCTTGTGACCCTACAAGAAATAAATCATATCACCTTGAACATAAAAATAATCATCATAACTTTTTAATCTGATTTTTGCAGCAATTCTTTTATTTATTTATTTATTTATTTATTTATTTATTTAAAAAATACAACTTGGAAGGATCTCAATCCAACCTTCTAAAAGACAATTTAGAAATATTCATTAAAAAATGTTCATCTTGTGGGGCGCCTGGACGGCTCAGTTAAGTGTCTGCCTTCAGCTCAGGTCATGATCCTGGGGTCCTGGAATAGAGTCCCACGGCATCAGGCTCCCTATTCAGTGGGGAGTCTGCTTCTCCCTCTCCCTCTTTCTTTGCGCCCCACCCCCAGCTCATGCTGTTTCTCTCTTGGGCTCTCTCTCATATGCTCTCTAATAAACGAATAAAATCTTTTAAAAAAATTCATCTTGTGTATGTATCTTGTCCTCTGAAACCCCACTTCCAGCAATTTGTCTTAAAAGTCCTGGGTGTTGCAAAGATTAACTATCAGGATGTTTACTGTGGTATTGTTTATAATACAAAAAACAAACAAAAAACTCCAAAACAAATAAAAACAACCAAATGCCTAACAATAGGGATTGGGTTAAATAAAATACGATACGCTTATGTAGTGAAATATATATACCCATTAAAATGAGAACGCACAGGCACCTGGCTGGCCCAGTGGGTAAAGCATGTGATTCTTGATCTCTAAGTCATGGGTTTGAGCCCCACGTTGGGGATAGAGTACTTAAACAACAACAACAACAAAACCCAATGAGAATGCAGAAGAATATTTATGGCATGGAGATACATTCCCAATATATTAGGTGATGATACCATTAGATTACAAAATACCATCATCCATTTTTATAAAAACAAACAATATGTGGGGTGCCTGGGTGGCACAGCGGTTAAGCGTCTGCCTTCGGCTCAGGGCATGATCCTGGCGTTCCGGGATCGAGCCCCACATCAGGCTCCTCCGCTATGAGCCTGCTTCTTCCTCTCCCACTCCCCCTGCTTGTGTTCCCTCTCTCGCTGGCTGTCTCTATCTCTGTCAAATAAACAAATAAAATCTTAAAAAAAAAAATATGTATATGCCTAAAAATGGACAGGAAGTATATTGAACAAAATGTTTACAGTGGGATTACAGGTGATTTTTTTTCTTTATGCTCATTTGTATTTTTTACAATAAATATTTGTTACTTAAAAAAGGGTATTAAAAAACACCTACAAAATAACATATACACATAACAAATAATACATGTATCTTTCAACTACCCAAGAGAAATGGAACATTCTACTTTTACAAAGTAAGTTGGTTTTAGGAAAAGTCCTAGTGATTTTGTTGTAAAAATATGATTTTCAAAACCTAGGACAAAAATGCTAAGATATTTTTGTCACCCTGTTAGATAGTTCAGTGGCCTGCGTAAGATTTTTGAAATTCAGAAGCTGGTTTGAATTTATGAGGTAACTGAAAAAGATTACAGTTTCACAGCTTCATTTTCTTTATTCCCTACCAAAATTTCATATAGTGCTGGGTGGGAATTGTGTTGCTTTGAAGAGATGAAGGAAGCTCTTTGAAGCAACCTAGAAACAATCCCCCATCCCCAGAGAGAAACTTAGTCCGGTCAGAAAGAACCCCTGTATCATTCATGTGGAAGAACTTAAGATGTAATCATCCATGGGTCCCTCAGGAATAAGGCACTTGTAACTAGGCAGAAAAAGGTCCATCTACCTCTCACAGGAAAGGAGGTTGTACCTGATAAAAATATCCCATTTCCTGGTCCAAAGAGGAGACCATGTAAGGTCTAGTTTCAGAAGTCTCACCCAGAACTCTCCCAGGATTCTGGGAAGGGTTCCAATGCCAATCTGAGAACACTACCTTGATCAGCTCACTTTGGATAAGTCTAGATTAAAAAAAAATCACAAGCAAAGTTCATGAGAGAGTGAAATGGTATTTTAAAATTCTACCACAGAATTTTAAGCCATTATTACTACAGTGGAAGCCAAATAACTGAAAAATGTGCCTGGATGTATTTTCTGGTGTGCAAGTTCTGGGTGAACCTTTCAGACTAGCTAAATGATCCCTTGATTTTGCACTTGGCCTCAGGAACTAGTTGGAGATATTTATTTGAAGTGATATTTATTTGAAGTGAAAGATAGCTCACGTAGCAATTCATGTAACCCGTAATACAATAACAACTCATATGTATGCTGTAATTTGTTTCAAAAACTTTTCACAACCTCAGGATAACCCTATAAGAGAAATAGATACCTTTACTTTGGTTTTACAGATGGCTTCTTGGAGGGCCAGAGAGAACAAATGACTTGTGCTAGTTCATTTACTAAGAGGTAGAGCAGGACTGAAAATCTGGTATCCCCCCCCCCACCCCAACCAAGGCAGTGGTAAATGACAATGTAGAGTGGGAGCTCAGACTTGAGCTTGATGTCCAGCTCTGTTATTTACTAGGTGTGTTACCTTGTGCAAATTACTTGACCATTGTTAAATCCAGGTCCCATCTGTGAAATGGAGTTGATAATCCCTACTTCAGAGAGTTTTTTTTAAAGGAGATGCTATGTGCACTTCACAATAGGACCTGGCTATCTCTGACTCCCAGTTCAGTGTTCTTTCTACTCAAGTAGGGCTTGGCTGCATAAATATTGGCAAATTATTAATCCTTCCAAGTCTTAATTTCTCTATTCACAAATGAAAAATAATTCAAATCTACTTGAACATACTAATTTTTTTAAAGAATGCCATACCATATTCTCGCCACACTAACAAGTTTGTACTTTTCATAACTGTGTTTCATTTACTATCTGCGGACCATGCTTTAGATAGGCAAACAATATTCTCCCTAATAGAAGAAATCATAAAACTATCAAATTCATAGCTATAAAATGAAAACATAATTTCTCCTTAACACTCCCAAAACAGGCACTTAGACAGATGTGGCTATAGGAGGCATACATTCCATATGCTTTGTAACAGCAGAGAAGGCAAACAAGCACTTGGCTATTTCAAGTACTAAGTTTTCTATAACCTTAACCCTTGCCACTTACAGTTTTACTTTTATTATAAAAGCATTCTTTCTGATGATTTTTATGGCTACATCCATTTATAATCCAAGAAAATACAAAATCAACATCCTATCCTCCAGAGAAGTAAAAAAACAAAACAAAAACCAGGATAAGAGTTGTTCTAAAATCCAAATACCAGGTGCCATGTGCTACGAGAATCTATGCTTCTTAGGATATATTGTGGGACAGAAACATCGCTGGCCAGCTAATGGAAGTTCCAAATCTAAAAAAGGAAACATTTCAACTTTTCAGCAGGATAGCTGATAGAACAGAATATTACACATCCCGGGGGGGGGGGGGTAACGGAACAGTAATATGTCTAAAAGGAATCAATAAGTTAGTGCCAAATCGATATACTCACCCAGGAGCAACCATGGCTTAATAACACCAATATGCAGGTCCAAGCTAAGGTCCTGCACATAACCACAACTACCCCCACTGCTCGGCTCTACTTCTTCCACAACATGAATTCTGGCATCTTTCCATGTTTCTATAATTTTCTTCCCAGTTAGCGTTGTCACCCTGGTGCATTGCTTCCTGAGATTATTCCGGGAGAACGCTTTAATTTCCTGGTTAAGGGAGTGCATTACATGAGCAATGGCTAAAAACAAAATACAAACAAATCTAGCCAAGACTGGAAAAGACCGGAACTGCTTGTCACTTAGCCTTCAGATTAAAAACAAAAAACAAAAAACAGAGCCTCAGGTGTGCGATCTCCCCTGCAGGTGATCGCAGCCACACACCGGAGACAAAGACTTCCAGATCCGTTTTCCACAGCACCACCAAATAAGGTGAAATTTGATTGGCCATTGAGGAACGAGCCCCGATTGGATGCTGTTTTCACTTCCGGTCAGCCGAAAATCTGCATTATTTCTCCTGGCTCCAGGAATCCGCTGAGAGTTTCTTTTTGTTGCTGCTTAAATCTAGCTTTATTATTCATGCTAAAACGGGAAAATAGAAGACTTAATTGGAGAGACGACTGATATTTTCTCGCTCTTTAAATACAGTGATTTTCTGGCTATGCTGGGTTGGTGTCACTTGTAGAGACCATAAACTAAACGGGTTGAAGGAGGGATAGCTGCTGCTTTCAGGCTGAGGGGGAAGTTGTAGTGCAAAGTGTTCCCTTCCGCGGAACCTTTCTTGTCCGCTTGTTTTAAAACTAACGCGCTGGTGCTGTAAGTATCAGGGATAGTCTTAAACCTATGTTTTGTACGTTTTGTGCTGTTACTGTTAACGGGCGGTTGGTGCATAAATACTGTTGTGTGAGTTTGTGAGATAAATCCGCAAAAATGCTTTTTATAATTTAAGTTCCTATATGTGGTTGAGAGGAGCTTGGAACATGTTTTCTAATTTATTTTCCGTTTTCGCTATCGGTAGAGTCCTTTATGCAGTGAATATACGCTCTTTGTAAGGCATTTCCCCAAGTCTATCGGACATAGTTTCAGAGAAATGGGTACGCAGGCATGCGAATTTATGAAACAGATCAGTTATGGAATGATGATTCTGCTTACAAAAGAATGGTTTGTTTTGCAAAAGAAATCACGAGATTAAATAGGAGTTTTCCTTACCCCTCTTAAAATGCAATTTTAGATAGTGTTACACACAATGTGTATTTACACATGTATAAAGTGAAAAAGTTGCACTTAATGAAAACTTCCCAACACTACATATCAAAGTTTTTGTTGTTTTGAAGTTTTCTGATGTGGAATTAAAAAAACCAAATTTGTCCCTGTTGAACGGTGAGATATAAGCCCAAGCTATCTACAAGGCACTCCAGAATGAAGAACTGAGAAAATGATTTGCACCATTTAAACGGTAACAGGTTCATCAAAATCAATTCTAGCTACACATTATTTCATATGTTTATCATACAGCAATAAAAACTATCAACTATTGAGCACTTCCCACTTGATAGGAACTGTGCTTGCAAGCAGTTTTTAGATTCTCAGGGCTATCCATCAGGTGCTTAATGATGCTTTACACACATTATCCCATTTGATCTCACCACAAGTCTATCACGAATCATCTACATTTTACAACTGAGCAAACTCAGATGCAGGGAGAGCAAATAACATATCTTACACTTCGCAGCTTCTAAGTTTCTAACTACAAATAAAACCTAGATTTGTTTTAGTCCAATGCCTTAGCTCTTATTTTCTTTGAAGTGGTGCCCCATTCCCCAAAAATGATAGCTAACGAATGTTTTATTGAGTATCTGCTATGTGCCAGACACTGTCACAGTCACTGGGGATATAGCACTGAGTAAAAAATAAAAGTCCCCTCTTTCATGGAGCTTGTATCCAAGCGGAGGGAACAGACAATAAATAAACATATAACCTTGTTAGGTCATGATTTAGGTGCTAAAAAGAAAAATTAAGTGAAATAAGGAAACAGAGTGAAAGGGCAATGAACTATCTGCTATGCGTCAGTGAGAGAAGGCCCCTCCGATAAAGTGAAATTTGAGCAGAGATTTGAATAAAGTTCAAGAGCCAGACCCTCCCAGCCATCTGGGAGAAGAGTTTTGCAGATGGAAGAAATAGCGAGTGCTGAAACAGAAGTGTACTGGTGGGAGGAAAGAGATGGAGATATACCAGAAACTTAACAGGTGGCTAATGTAGCCTTTGGGTGTGAGTAAAGGGAAGAGAAGAGATGAGGTCAAGAGAAAAATGATAAAGACTTTGGGTTTTATTCTGAGTGAGATGGGAAGCCACTGGAGGGAAACGGGGAGAGAAGTGGTGGATCCTGTGTTGAGCTGCCCAGATGCTCCTTCAGTGAATGCCTGTTGTCTGGTAGTGCTTTTGACAGTCCCCTTAGGGACTGACTCAACTGCAGAGGGCTGCCTTGCCTTCGGTTGTGCCTTTCACAGGGTAGACCACATCTGTGACTGATTGATGAGAAAGCATAAATGCCTGGCCATCTTCACCCAATTTGAAACAACTCTGAAGGGCACTGTAGCTCTGAAGCCCAACATGTAGTTGGCCAAGCCTGTCACTGGGCATGCGTAACTTCTTGACTTCTCTGTCGGCCCAATCCTGATCCTTCCCTTCACTTCCGCAGATGTTGATACCAAGGACAATCCTTTAAAAAGTCCTGCATGTCAGAACCCTACCGCAGTCTGCTTCCAAAGAAACCCAATCGGTGACAAGCGACGTGAAATTATGCTTATGCTGCAGAAAGATCTTTCTGGCTGCTGTGAGGAGAGGGGGTAAAATGGAGGCAGGGAGATTTGTTAGGGGGCTACTGCAATGGTCCACATGAGAGAAGACAGTTGCTTGGGCTAGAATGGCAGCAGAAGGAGAAGAACAAGTAGTCAGATCCTAGATAAATATGAGAACCATGCCAAGAGGATTTATTAGCAGATTAATGTGGAGGAGAGTAGGATAATTACAAGGATTTTTGGCCTAAGCAACTAATGAGAAGATATGCCATTTACCAAGAAAGGGGTGATGTGGAGATGAAAAGACATGTTTGGGACATGTTAAGTTTAATATGCCTATTAACCTAATAGATGTGTCAAGTGCATAGCTGCACATATGCATCTGGACTTCATAGAAAGGATCTCTGCCAGAGGTGTAGGCTTTGGAATAATCAATAAAGATGTCTTTTAAAGCCATGGCACTAGGTATGATCTAGTAGTGAAAACTGATAGAGAAGCCTGATGTATTCCTTCATTCAGGGGTGAGGAAGATGAGGAGGATCCAGCAAAGGAGACTAAGAAGGAGAGGTTCAGAAGATAGGAGGGAAAAAGGAGGAGAAGTCAGAGAGTGCAAATGAAGAAAGTGTTTCAAGGAGGACAATGTGATCAACTGTCAACTGCTGCTGATAGTGTTAATTAAGATGAAGACTGAGCACTATTACTGGACTTAAAGTCCTCCTCAGCGGGAACAGATGCTATGTCCCAACACTATAGGAATAATATCTGATTCAATCCTCATGACAACCCAGTGAGGTAGATAATTATCTACTATGTTTGCAAAGAAAACAACATTTAATTTGGAACATAAGGACCTAGCCTTTGGTCACAGAGTTTGGGTTTGTTTCTAAGAGTCTAATAACAAGGATGAATACAGTTCCATCTTACTCCAAAGCCCACACTCTTTGCACTGCATCACTCTGTAAAGGATGGATAGAATTGATTACTCATTCATACCTCTGGTCCTGGTTGATTATACTGTAATACTAACATGCCTGCAGTAGCATTGGACCCTTAAACACTAATTCTACTCACTGACTCTACCCAACTCAGCCCTTCATTTTACATAACAACAACCAAGGTCCAGAGAAGTAAACTGATCTTTCTAATGACACATTGCTCGTGATCCCAGCACTCTTGACTCGATATCTAATTCTTGTTCTACTTCACTATATGGTTTTCCAAAAAGTCCTTCAAGGGCAAGACTCACACTTAAGGGCTCACATGGTCCCCTGCGAGAATGACACACACAGTCGTGAAGCATTTCATATTTTAAAAAAGTGGTTATTTAAAACTATATTAATTAATTTGGGATGAGACTATGTAGAGTGAAAGGATTTTTTCTGGTATCTGAGAGGTCGCTCATTTGATGATAGTTAAGTCTTTTACTCCTGATGCTTAGATTTAAAAGACCAAGATTGAAAGACTTCAGATTTTAAAGATTTGGATTTACATACATTGATAAATAAGTATTTAGCATGAAGATAGTAAGGCATATTGGATCAATGAATATAGGGAAAAAATGCAAATTTCACAACTCTTTCCATGCTGAAATTCTAGGAAGCAGACTGTAAGAATAGTGAAGTGAAAGTCAGGGAATAAAGGTTATATTAGATTTTTTGCTGATCTCGGTTTTTGATCTTGTTAATTTTTCAAATGAAGAATATTCCCCAGCTCTAAAACTACATGATGACTCAGTTTGAAAAAAGCAGCAAATAATGAGAAACTTTACATGACTATTTTTTATGGAAAGACCACAAAAGATGATATGCTGTTCTATAGTTGTACTATACCTTTTATGTACTTTTTAGCAAGTATAAAGTATTCGTCTACTAATCAAATATGTTAAAATTGCTGTCTTGGGGAAAAAAGAAAAAACACATTTTGGTTTTGTTTATTTAATGTATATTTCTTGTGTTTCTATAAAACAAATCAAGGTTCATAACTTCCTTTAAATATACTTTTAAATACATATGCATTAATTAGTCTAAGAAATTTAACTATGCTGCATAAGAAAAGGTTTCTTTTTGCATAAGAAAGAGCCCAACAGTGCTTCAAAGCTAAATGGGGCTTAATCATCAGTGTATTCAATGTTTGAATGTCCAAGGAAGCCTTATTATTCTAGTTTTAGTTATTCTTACTAATGCTATTGAATTTAGGACCTCATATTGTACCCTATTCACAAGGAAACCTTTGAAGTTTCCAAGAAAAGTATAAAAAAATCAAATTATGGAGGAAAAAGTTTTCTTGTTGGCTAGTAGAATTGATTTAAAATGTTGGAGGAAGGAGGGCTATAAATCAAACAGAATTGTATGTCAGTAAATACTGAAGCTGGGTGACGGGTACGTGGGGGGGGGGTAATTTTACTATCCCTTCTCCTATTTGAAAAATTGAAAATATCCATTACTGAAAAATAACCAAATACATAAAATAAATAAAAACAAGTTAACTTTTATCAGAACATATACCTTTGTGGGGAGTCTGGGTGGCTTAGTGAGTAAAGTGTCTGAGTATTGATTTTGATTCAGGTCATGATCTCAGGGTTGTAAAATCATGCCCCATGTCAGGCTCCACACTGGGCGTGGAGCATACTTAAGATTCTGTCTCTCCCTCTCCCTCGCCCCCCCCAACTTTCTCTCTCTTAAAAAAAAAAAAAGAATATATACCTTCGTGATCTGAAATTGGCCTGTGTCTTGGGAATTTAAGCATCTTAAAAATTGTATTTATTGAAGGAGAAACAAAAGCAAAAAAAAAAAAGAAAAGGAAACAAGTGAAAAAAAGGAAAGAGAGGCCGGCAGAGAAAGACTAGCCAGAAAACTATGCCCTAATATTATTAATACTATTATTAATAACTAATTATTATTAATATTAATAATTATCAGTATTAATATTATTGAATGCTTTGGGAAAAACAACTCAATAACTATTTAATAATATACTCTGGGTTTTTTTTACTTTCTTATCTTTAAAAATATATTTTATTTATTTTTTGAAGTAAGCTCTACATCCAACATAGGGCTTGAACTCATGACCCCAAGATCAAGTCACGCGCTGTACTGACTGAGCCAGCCAGGCACCCCATCATACTTCCTTATTTTTGCATTTCTACTTTAAAGAGGAGTGATATCTAAGAAGTGTATCCTCATTATTCATTTTACATGGTAAGTACGTTATTAGTCTTTAAGCTTGATTCAGGCTACTGTTACAATGTTTTTAAAAAGTGATTTTATGTCTTTATACAATATAACATTTTAAAATGTCTAGAGTTTGCAGGTCCTTTCACCATCAGAGATCAACACTGCATGGAGTTTTATTATTATTTTACAAAAAGAGAGGAACAATATAACTTAATTGTGCATGTGTGCATGGGCTGGTGTGCATGTATGCCTATGTATGGCTATTTATGTCTTAGTAGCATAGATGACTTGTAACTCACAAGCTGTAGAGTCACACAATGTGTGCTCATCTCCATGGTAACCATTTCTAAGATAAATGCACTTCTGAACAATGATCCCAAAATAGTCTATTACCCATTTTTGTAGATTTCCATTGTAGCAGCAAAAAATAATTTTGAAAAATGTTGATCCATTCCTTAATCAACAAAAATAGAAACAATGAACACGTATCCAAATCCGTGCAGAAACTACGGTTAAGTGCAATTAACAATTTCTATAATAAACTCAAGATTTTGTTTGGTCTCATTTTCATTTTATGGATTATCTACACCTACTGCTTCTCCTGCAACTTTTGGCTTCCTACACTTTAGCCATTTATCCTTTTTGAGAGTTCTTGGCTATAGAATGAAGAGGAAGAAATCATCGATCTTGCCAGTCTCTCCTAGCTCTAAGATTTCATGATTTTATGATTTCTCTACTCAACTTGAAACCTCATGAGAACATGAGCTTGGAAAATAAAAACAATTGAAATCTAAGTCAGGCAATTTTTTTCTCCTTACTAGGTTAGATAAAGGAGAGGTTTTTGTTGTTTTTTGTTTGTAAGAGTCTTCTTTATTAGCAATGCACCTTTTTACACTTTTTTTAAAAAGTGGTTTCATGCTCAACATGGGGCTTGAATTCATGACCCTGAGATCAAGACCTGTATGCTCTACTGACTGAGCCAGCCAGGCACCCCTATAAAAGAGTTTTATTTTATTTTTTAATTTTTATTTATTTTTTAAAATAATTTTTTATTATGTTATGTTAGTCACCATACAGTATATCCTTAGTTTTTGATGTAGTGTTCTATGATTCATTGTTTGCATATAACACCCAGTGCACCATGCAATATATGCCCTCCTTACTACCCATCACCGGCCTATCCCAATCCCCCACCCCCCCTCCCCTCTGGAGCCCTCAGTTTGTTTCCCAGAGTCCATAGTCTCTCATGATTCATTCCCCCTTCTGTTTACCCCCCGTTACAAAAGAGAGTTTTAAAACTATTTACTATAATCACTGGATTGCTGTTCTTACAAATTCCAAATTTTTAGTCTTTTTTCCTTTATAAATTGTCTACATTTTCTAAACGTTAATTAGAATATCTTAATTTTCTAAAATGAGGACAAGTTGAATGGAGTTCTTGCATTGGGGAAAATCCTTTCTATGGTTTCAAAGATGCTCATTTCACAAATACTCCTCCACATTTTCTCTGTTGGAGTTTCAATATCTGAGTCTCCAAGGGATTGGGAAAGTCTCTGTGACCCTCAGATGGGCTGCATCAGAATAGAGAGAATGGTAAAAAGCAGGGCTGATTCTACCCAACCCATTTTCAGTTCCTGGGAAATGGAAGGCTGATTCCTTGGATTTTAGTTTCTCCACCACTCCTCCTCCCCCACTGCAACAACCTCCAGGCCCTGTACATTCTTTGTCCTCCAAGATTTGTAAGGATGGGGAAGAGGTAGTTTTCCTAAACTTTAATTTAGAGCAGCCTGTGGCAGAATTGTAGCACCATACTTGTCCTTGAGAGCAATCCTTACTCTAGGCCCAACTCCTTTAGAATTCTTTTTAAATAGTTTCCTTCCTTTGGAGAATCAAGTCTTCTCTCAGAGTTCATCTGAATGCTGATATGTCCTCCTCTTCTGTTTTCTTCAGTGAGCAGAAACTTCCTCTTTCTCTAATCCGGTTATAGGTGCTTCTAACAGCACACCTTGGCCAGACCACCGAAACCATCACTGTTATTCTTGCCAAACCCAGACTCCCTCTCAAACAAACTAATTCCTCTCAGGTCTTCCCCTTCGGTACAAGGCTGCCTAGTGACCTGATCTATGCTAACAAAGGAAAAGAGGGACTGGAGAATTTGTGTCTACCTTTTGGATACAAGTATATTTTAAAAGCAACCTTTGCAATCAGTGCCATTACATTTTTTTGGCTCACCTCAAGAATGTTGGGGACTTTAAAAAGGTAGGACAGCACCACAGAATGCCTACAAAAGGCATAGTTTGTGCAATGGCCTCTTCAACCAATGAAAGGGATGATTTTAGCATTGGGCTTTGTGTGTGTCTAGAGAATACAAAGAACCCCAAGTGGAAACTTCATTTTAGTTCCCACAGGTTAGTGGATTTTGTATCCCAGAAGTCCAGCTCTATCAGTCATTGTCCAGAGGCCAAGTGGGACTTGAAACAACCGTGCTTGTCTTGTCTTGACCCTTTTTTTTAGACCTTCAAGCTTCCAAATACCCCTCCCTCGCTGAAGGCCCATTTATCTGAATTACTGAATCTTGGGTTATGACCCAAGTACTTTCAAAGGGGCCTGAGAGTATTAGTTTAGTATTTCACCCACTTTCTCTTTTCTGCTAAGAATCTGAACTGAAGGTAATACTATAATACTTTAAGTGTCAAGAGCTTACAGTGTTACTCGTATCCCATCTGGTTGGTGATCTTCACGCATTTATTATAGGGCCTACTTTACCAACAAACACACACCTTGTAGTTCTCAAAAACTAGTAGAGGACCACGGACTTCTACACAAGCCTCAGCTAGCAGCAGATATATAACAGGTTTTAGTAAGACCTGTATATCCTTGTTTTCTTTCATTGACATAGAATTGCTTAGAAATTTCTTGGTATGGATATGCTATAGTTCCTGTATCTATAAGAATTTAGGTTGTATCTAATCTATGTTGTTATAAATAGTATCCTTACACACAAATTATTTTCATTTTGGATTTTTTTCTTAGGGAATGTTTCCAGGAGTCAAATATTCAATTTTTGACTCCTGGAAACATTCCAATTTATATATAAATTGAGTATAAATTGAATATATAAATATATATATAAATTCAATATCTATATCTATATCTATCTATCTATATATCTGTATTTAGAAGTCTTGGATATTTTGTGGCGCCTGGGTGGCACAGCGGTTAAGCGTCTGCCTTCGGCTCAGGGCGTGATCCAGGTGTTATGGGATCGAGCCCCACATCAGGCTTCTCCGTTAGGAGCCTGCTTCTTCCTCTCCCACTCCCCCTGCTTATGTTCCCTCTCTCGCTGGTTGTCTCTATCTCTGTCGAATAAATAAATAAAATCTTAAAAAAAAAAAAGAAGTCTTGGATATTTTAAAGGATTTTCGCACATATGTCCAAACTGATCTCCAAAAGGGTTACAGCACTGTATAAAAGTGGTCTTTTTTTGCAAAACCAGCTTATTTTTAAACTTAATTTTTCTTGTTTTCCAAAGTATGAAGTTTTGCTGCTCTAAATTTTGGAGATCTCCTTTTTTCCCATATTGTAAATTCATGAAGAAAATGCAGTTTGGATTTTTTGTGTTATAGAGAGGAAAAGGCATTTGATATTATGGACAACACAAAATTATAAAGATTAATATTTCTTTCTTTTATTGTAGCTCTTTCTCTTACAGTGAATCTTAGGCTTGAGTTAAAATTTACTACAGAAAAAATAAATGAGGAGTATACTTATCAAGCTTGTCAATATCATAAGTTAAACTTCCCAAAGCTACAGCTAAAATTGCCAGAAAAAATGGTATTCCATGATTTTTGGAGATGAAAAAAGGAAAAACTATTCTTAGACCGAGTTAGTCAAAATGATTTTGTAATTTTCTTGTCAATTAGTGTAAATATCTAGCAAATGTTTAATACTAACCCGAAAAAAGTTTTGATTAATAATATATTTTGCTATGATGCTGAATATTATCTGATTTTAAAAATGTGTGGGTTTTTTTTGTTTTGTTTTTGCTTTTTTTTTTTTTTTTTACTTACACCTACGTACCAGCCAGAGAGCTTTCTACATGAGCAAATTCTCATAGTCAAAGTTGCCTGAGATCAAAATTTACAGAACAAGCCCTGGGTAAGTATTATCGTAGACAGGACAGGTAACACAAGTCCTGTTGGCTTTGTGCCTGCCAGTCCTCAAAGACTTGTGAATCACTTAGAAGAAAAATATGTCATTGTTAATAGGTGATTTATCTTTCTTCCAACCCAGTGACTCAGCACAGTGAATGTACTGGGTGCATTCTTTATTTGTTTGTCTGATCAAACGAAGATTGAGGGAGCAGTACTCAGATAACTGTGATAATCACATGCTGTTAGCTTAGTTTCAGTTTGGTAAAGAGATATGTATTTAACTGATCTTAGTTAAGTTTTACCACTTGGTTTGGCTATTGCTAGGCATGCCACTTTGATATTTATCCTCACAGTCTCCTCTTTTAAAAATCTGTCTAAACATTACCACTAAAAATGTGAAAATAAAATTAACCCCACTTTAAGAATACTGCTGATATTCAGGTCCCTCCCGAGGGAACAATAATTAGTTGACTTTTTTTTTTTAAGATTTTTTTTTTAAGTAATCTCTACACCCAACATGGGGCTTGAACTCACAATCCCAAGATCAGCATCAAATGCTCCACCAACTGAGCCAGCCAGGTGCTCCTAACTAGTTATCTTTAAAAAAATAATTCAAAGTGGCAGGATGGGGTAACTGGGTGATGGGTATTAAGGAGGGCACTTGATGGAAATGAGCACTGGGTGTTGTGTGCAACTGATGAATCACTAAATTCCACCTCTGAAACTAATAACACACTATATGTTAATTAAATTGAATTTAAATTAAAAAAAGAAAAGAAATAATTCAGTGATCTCTTCAAGAGTTCCTATTTATTATTTATGTTATCATTTATTATTTATCATAAATTTAAAAATTCTGGTTTAAATTATAGACAAATTAAAACTCTCTACATTTAAGTTTTGGAAATGTTAAGTGTCAAATCTGGGTAATGTGTACATGGAGGTTATTATACTCTTCTTTACTCTTTTTATGTTTGAAACCATTTGTAATAAAAAGTTAAAATTTAGAAAAACCTTCTCTTTGAATAAATACCTTGTGAAATAAAAGAGACATAAAAGAAAAATCAATCTTTCACATGAATTAAGTTAATCTGTTTCCCATGGAGGTAAGGGGAAAATAATCCCTTCATCCTAGTATTTGGTTGTATTTTTACATGACCTCAAAGAATCTGAGTCACTTTACCTAACTCTGACAATCGGATAGTCAAGTCCATTGCTTTGTATCAAACTGTTATTTAATGTTAAATGATGCTGGTAGTGGTGGTGGTTGCATTTACTTTATATTTACATTTTGCTTACCTGGAAAAGCATTAGCAGTGTGAAATATAGGGCCAGTTATATGCTGGTAGAGTGGGAATTTGCCACCTGGCATAGAATCCAAGAGAGGGGTTATTTCACTAACAAGAGTACTTTATCAACATTCAGAGTCATGTTAATGTCCACGTATTTGAAAACCAACCAATAGTGGATTTTCTTAGAATTCATTGCTTCTTCCATTTTTGTGAGCCTTTCATGTATCCTATGTCCATTTCTTTCTCAAGTTAAGTTTTCGAAGTCTTACTTCTTATGAATAGAGTATGAGTAGGGTGTATCAGCAACAGATTTCCAAATGTGCTGGTTTATACTGAGCAGCTTTGAAAACTGAAAAGCTGGCTGAGTCTGCTTTAAGCAGCAGGTTTCTGAGACTAAATATACAATTTTTCTGCAATCATTCGGAGGCCGACTAACTATGGTTTATGTAATGTGCAGAGCCACGGGATCTCTTTAAAACACTGCACGTTTCATTAAGGAGGCAGCCAACCCTGTATTACATATAACAATAGGAGAAAGGGATATGTAGGCAAATGATAACTTGCACACAATTCAAAGGCTTAGTGCTAAACAGCGGTTTCCATCTTTTCCTTGCACTCAACTGTTTAGTCAAGGTATTCAACTGAAAGAAAAAACAACTTGAGTTTTCTGCTTTCAGTTCTCATTCCCACCTTCTCTTGTAGGTGCCAAAGTTCTGGCAACCAGAGGAGGCAGATAACTTGAGTCATCCATCTGCAGTGGGATATTTAGTTCTGATATTAGCCTGATAAGATTACAAAGGCTACCCTATGACGTCTGTGGAAAGATTATCATGGAGTTGGTCGTAATGCATTGAAGTGATAAGGAGAAATACTTTTTAGGGTGCTTGGGTGGCTCAGTAGGTTGGGTGTCTGACTCTTGATCTCCGCTCAGGTCTTGATTTCTGGGTGGTGTGAGTTCGAGCCTTGTGTTGGGTTCTGCGTAGGGCTCCACACTGGGCATGGAGCCTACTTTAAAAAAAATGGAAAAATACTTTTTACATCTCTGGACAATGGTCTAAAAAGTTTGTCTTTTAACATTTATGTCAGGTTAAACCTGGACACCTAGCCACATGATTACTTGGGTATATAATTGCACCTGTTATGCCTTTTCAGGTGGACTCATTATCATCCAAAATGGTTCTGAATCTTGGGTCTGTGAAGCTGCATAGAGGCTTTAATGAGTCCATGAACTCTTTAAAATTGTGCTAAAAATGTGTATATTTTTATGGATAGGATGCATAGCTTCATTAGATTTACAAAGGGGTCCAGGATCCAAAGTTAATTAGGAACCTTAGAAACAAGAATTAATTTGGTCTGTACACATCAACACATAAAGAAAAACTGATTGCAGCTTTGTTTTGTTTCTGCTTCAACTCCTTGGAGGACATCAGTAAAAATGAGTTTTTCACTTCATTCCTTTCTTTTGATTCAGTTCATGGGCTTTAAGTCTATCTCATCCTCTCTTAAAACAAGAGAGTGACCGAGACTAATTCCGTTATTTCCAGAATTGATTACACAGCCAAAGTTCTCTTCTGATGTTTAGAAGTTCTATAGTTTATAATTAAGTGGCTACAATTTTAGCTGATATATTAGATGACAGAACCACGTAACTATTTTCTATTTAAATCAATTTACAAGTGTTTACTGTTCACATCAAACTATTCCAAAATTAAAATCTGACACAAGAAAGTATTTATATATATACATGTATATGCAAAAGTTTGCTTTAATATGCTCCTAATATTTTAAATGTGGAATCTACTGTATAAAATAAGTGATAATATACAACTAGTTAGGAGAAGTGGTTTTCCTTTCTTTATAAACTGAAAGTTAATTGCTTATCCTATCATTTCAAATATGGCACAAATAAAGACCATTAGGAATGGGAGAAATACAAAAAGTGTGAAAAATTTGAATAAATTCTGATTCTAAAGTTTTGTTGTAAAAATAGTAATCAGTTGAAGTAATTACAAATAATAGAAGAAATGGTCAAACTTTAACATGCAAACAATCCAGGTGGGGGAGTTGTATATTCATAGCTTTAAAGTAGAAAAAAAAAAAAAGGATTTGACAATAGCAGCTTGGTTTTTATGATAGTGGTTAAGTAACACTGGGTTTGAATTTAAGTGGGAATACAAACTTGAATTTAAGCATCAGCGAACACCTGACTTATTATAAACATTTAGACTTCAGTGATGTTTTAATGGAGGAAAAATCATCTTATAATGAGTTTATAATATTTTAGCATAATGTATATTTTATATTAAGAACAAATTTAACATCCTTAACATTTGCACATAATCAACACTTAGAAGCTTAATGATTTTGGTGTGTGTCTAACATGAAATAGTGAAAATATCATTTTCAGAAATTATTACTTTGAAATAAGAATTTGTCAAGCAACTCAATGTTAATACAATTAGGTAGGCTTTTTATTTTTTTGTCGAATGGTAAAGCTCGAGTTAGCTATGTTATTCCCTAACCACTTCTTCAACTCCTTTGCTACTTTCTCTCTCCTTTGCACTCACCTAAAAAAAGAAAAATCCACAAACTTCCATCTTTTTTTGTGCCATTATCAATACAGAAAATTACACAACTGAGCAGAATGGGACAGTAATAATAATAATAGCCATAATAATGGTAATGACCATTAACATTTATTCTCACTGAATTGTGTAAGGTACAGTGCTAAAAATTATTTCACGCATTCCTCACAATAATCTAGTAAGGTAGGTACAATTATACCAATTTAAGATGAAAAATTGAGATTTAGAGAGCTTTAGTTACATGGTCGAAGTCACATTGCTGTATGTGGCAAAGGCAGGATCCAACTCTATCAGTCTGACCTCAGAGCTTAGGCTTTGTTCTGCTAACCATGTAAATACATAACACCAAACTCAAATGAACATTTAACATCTTCTGACACATGACGTTCTATTTAGGCTAATGAACTATTTGTTATGAATATGAATCACATTAATGCCTGAAAAGCACTTGGAATAGAACATGACACGTAGCAAGTACCCAGTAAATGTTAGCTAATATCATTACCTTGTCTCTCCCTACAACCCCCAATCAAATATCAGTCTGGCTCTATATTATCTGCTTCCCCATCATCTCTTTCCTTCCTCTTCTACCAAAGCTTCTGCTCTTTTTTTTTTTAAATATTTTATTTATTTATTCATTTATTTGAGAGAGAGAAAGAGCACGCACATGTGCCAGACCAGGGTGGGGTGAGGGGTAGAGGGAGAGAGAATCTCAAGCAGACTCCATGCTGAGTGGGAAGTGGGGGGGGGGGTGGGGAGGCACAGCAGGGCCTGATCCCTGAACCCTGAGATCAAGACCTGGAGCAAAACCAAGAGTTGGATGCTTAACGAACTGAGCCACCCAGGTGCCCCAAAGCTTCTGCTCTTTTGATTATCCTATTTCCATGCACTGAGCTATAAATCTCTCTTTCTACAGGATAATTTGGCAACTACCACTGAAAATAAACAAAAAGCCCTCCCTCAACCCCTCCAGGTACTGCCCCAGTCTCTGGTCCCTTTCACAATTCTATTCAGTCTCAGTTTGCTGGCTCTCAATTCTTAAAAGTTGAAGTTCCTAAGGGCTTTAGACTAGGCTTTATTTTCCTTTTTAAAATACTTGTTCCAAAAATGATCTCGTCTATTCCCGTGGCTTCAAATAACATCCGTATTGTGATGATCCCAAATTGTGTCTACAGTCTAGGCCATTCCTTGGGTGTCCACTTGAGTATATTCAATATCCTTCCAAATTTTTGCAAGACTGTTTACTTTTGGGGTTGACTAAATGTAAATATTTTGGGTCTTATATGTTCATCTGGAACTTGAGTATCATAATAGGCTTATCCTGTATTCTAATTCAAGTTTTGTTCTAGCATTGACTTTGCCAATTTTCTATGCATTATCATATTTAAAGAAGACTTAAGATTAAACTAAAAAGATCCACTGATATTTGTATACACTGATTTGTATCTCATCATTCACTATTTAAGTGTAAGTCTAAGCATAACACATATCTGAAACAAAACCAAAAAATTCACAAACCCTTTGTACTGTGAAAATAACCAGGAAGAATTAAAATCAATCATAAAATGAAATTTTTCATTACCATAGAATTTTTCTNNNGGGAAAACTGAAGTTCTTTGGAAAGATAAATCTATCATTAGTTTTGCAGAACAGAAACAAATAAACATGTGTGAAGTGCATTATCAAAGATCTTGCAAGCCAAAAAATGAAACTAGTTGGATATGAATGGTCAAGATCAACACTGTAACTTATTTTTCTTTCTTTCTTTTTTGTTTTTTTGAACTTTTCAGAGCAGTTCTATTTCTGGCATCTCTTCTGTGGACTACTGGAGACATCTTACGTTTCATTTAAGCCCGTCTTCGTTACTCCTTTGCAATACCAAGTTGCAGTCTCTGGCTAAGTCTTATCTCCTTACTTCATTTACTATAGATACTGGGATACTGTTGCTCCACCTTTTCCCTATTCTCGTTCCTAATTATTTTCTAGTGGCATAAATTTTCATACCTGATTGTCTTTGGATGTAGGGGAACAGAACTTGCAGTATTGATTTATCATGTATGTTATTGTCTATCCTTTCTATGACCGTTGTTAAACAACAGTGCAATCTTCTATTGTCCTTCTCCACACTTCTTCACTCAGTGTTGGTTCTTCTGTTTGCACGATGGTCCAGCTACATGCAGTATTTAAAACAATTTTTAAAAGTGACAATTCCTTACAAAACTCCATTAACTTTTTAAAAAGATTTTATTTATTTGTCATAGAGAGCAAGCACGGGGAGTGGCAGGCAGAGGGAGAGGCAGGCTTCCTGCTGAGAAAGGAGTCCCATGCGAGACTTGATCTCAGGAGCCTGGGATCATGACCCAAGCTGAAGGCAGGTGCTTAACCGACTGAGCCACCCATGGGTCCCCATTAATTTCTATTTTATATGTGCCTGACCCTTCCCATTGCCTGACTCACTTTTCTCTTTCTGCACTCAATTCTGTCAGAATGTAGCTGTTTCCCAAAGGAAGGGATGGAGGACGGACAAAACCAATACATACCTGCCGCACCATTTTCAGGGTGGGAGAAATCTATTTCTGAAGTCTGATGGGGAAGAAAAATGTTGCATCTGTCTTTAAAAATAAGTGGAACATTACCTTCAACAAGAAACATCCTAATTAAAAGGCTTTATTCCAAGAACTCAAAAAGATGCCTTTTGTCAATTTTTCTCTCTTGCTTTCAGTAAGGAGGCTGGGTCACGTAAGTGATTTTAATAAGTATGCCGAAATATTCTTCATGATTAGCAAAAAGCAATACCGAAATAATTTTCATCCTATTTTCTGGAGAAAACAAAGCTAAAGAAAGCTATCTAAAAAGCTGGTATATTGGGGGAAAATACAACAGAGTCTAGCTGTTATTTGAAGAAAATTTAATGAAGGGATTATTTATAAAGGTTTGGGCACAGTTAAGGGACTTTAGAAGAAACTTTAGAATTATTCACTGGGGTACATGACAAATTTATGCCATGTAACTGATCTTCAGTGACATCACAGTAATTAAGAGTATGCATGAATTTTGGTCAGACTGATAAAGGATCCAATACCAGCTGTAACACTTTCTGTGGCAATGTAAAAAACCTATCTACATTCCAGTTTCCTCACTTGTAAAATGAGGATGATAATATCTCAAAGGATTGTTGAGACAGATAGATGAGAAAATGTAACTCAAACAGTAGCACCTAACACATAGGGGGGAAACACTTGAATGTTAAATTTTATTATTATTCCTTATTTGATTCCTAGTAGAGATATTATAATACTGGCCAAAAAAACTGTTAATATTTAGGATCAAGTGCTGTAATAAAAAAACAAAACAAATAAAAGAAGCTTAAATAAAAGTTTCTCTTTCACAAAAATCCAGATCAGGATAGGCAAGGCTTGGTATGGCAGTTCTGCTCTAAAAGGTCCACATACGCCTTCCATGTCTATTTTTGCCATCCTTAGTATGTGGCCATTATCTTCATGGTCCAAGATAGTGGTCTTTGCATCCCCGTTTCATGGGAGAATGAAGTAAGTGTAGAAGGACGGGCAAAAGAAAAGCGGCAGCAGTCTCTTACGGAAGGTTCTTGAAAGCTTATATCCTATTGGCCAGAATATCAGTCATATGGCCACAGTGGGCTGCAAGAGAGGCTGGGAAATGTAGTCTTTATTTTATTTCGAGGGGAGAAAGAGACCATAAATATTGAAGAAATATTGACATATTGACTGTAATCCTTGTCACAGTCAGCAACTGTTTCAAACTATCTTTATTATCCTCAAGTTCCCCCAAATCACCTTTTGTTCTCCCATTTTTTCCCTATCTTTCTTCTTCTCCATGGCATTCTTTTTCCTGCCTTAGCATTCATAAGCCTATGTATTTTCTGTTCCACTTTTCTTTCCATCTTTATTTCTCATTGTGTCTTTTGTGTATGTCATGAACATTCCTATTATTTTCCTGCTATTTTGCATTTACTAAGGTTGAACTTTGTGCATAAAATGTCATTTTCTACAGGTTTATAAGTCCCAGACTTCATCTCATTCAAATTTCAAATGTAAGTTATTTGGAAAAGGGCTCTTAGAAGCTTCAGTTTGAAACTGTTCTCTTTAGGTCTTCTGTAGTCTTGTAACTCAGGCTGCCTCATATTAGATCTCCTTATGCATATTTCTATTCTCATCAGGATGTGAGTTCAGGGAAATCAAAATCTGTATCTTACACAGTTTCATATCTCCTTCTAGAACAGTACTCTGCACATTTTAAGTATTTGATTAGTTAATATATTATATAGAACTGTATAATATTCTTTAAATCCATCCACAATTGTTACTGTAAATGATCGAGTGTTTTATAAAACCTATATAAAGAGCTGTGTGCTATAGATTAGTTTCTGAAATTTTAGGAGTAGAATTATATAATTGAATCATTGTAAAATATATTTGGGGACCACAAATTATAATTCTATCATAATTCTTCTGTAGAGCCAACTTCACTCCTCCAATTTAAGTATTTTCCAGTTAGGATTTCCAAATGCTTAATTTCCTTAGAGTGAGTACCATTTTACTTGCCTCAAAAAATAATATTTCAGATGTAGATATATAGCTTTTTAAGAATTAGATTTATTGAGATAATTTATATACAATAAAATTCACACTTTCTTAGGCATACTGGACTCTACTAGTTAATTTTCTAAGATTACTACAAATTTGAAGCTATTATCTACTTTCTACATCTCTGAAGGCTTATAATTTTAATGATCTCTGAATATATTCTAGGGACAAAATAGTAGAAATCTCTTAACTGAAGGGAAACTGCTTGGAAATCTTTAGTACCAAATGAACTGTTAAGACTATGCTTTATATGATGAGGGAAATAAAATCTCAGATAATGCTTTTAAAATTTAGTTTCCTAATCATTTTTAAAATTTTATGCTTTTCCAAAAAGTTATGGTAGGAAAAAACCACATCAGGCACAATTTTTTGTAATAGCTTTATAGGCTGATTAACATGGTATAACATATTTCCAAAGACTGAAGAACTGAAAGAAAATATAGAATGATATCTACTAATTACAATTGCCGTAAAATCATATGTTCATGGCAAAATATATAATTACCTTAGCCCTGATAGTATACTTTTTATACATATAGGCAAATACTGGAAGTATTGAATCCTAGTAACAATGCTTTTCGATGCAAAATATAGAAAAAATGCAAGAATTATGAATACTTCATCTAGATCCAATCTCTAACTCAAATAGGTATATTCCATTCAGTCTAGGGTCAATCTGTCTAGAAATTATGATAAAAATTGAATACTGGATGAGTATCTAAAAAGTTCTCCCTCTATTGGGTATTCAATAAGCAGGTACAAGTGTTCAAGTTCATATGGAAACACGATAGTGGCTTTTCTTGAGGAATAATAGTTGTGTTCAAATTATAATATGGTGCCATTTTCTTGTTCTCTATATAGCACTTTTGAAAAACTAGAGAATGATGTTAACTTTCATTGGTAGGACTCTGTAGTTCTGCCTCTAGCTAAATTTTTGTGGTCCCCTGAAAGAGCACATCTTTCCCTCAACATTTACCATCTTTTGATTTTCTTATCTGGCTGTCCCAAATCCCTCATGCAGCTTTTCTTTTCTCAGGTCTGCTCTCACTGTGGCAGGATCCAGATGCTTGCCTCCTCTAAACTAAAATTTTAACTATCAGGTTGAAAGTAACCATATAAATTAAATCCCCCAACCTGTTACTGGAGAAAAGCTCAAAAGGTCATCTCCCTGAGATGTTTGAATTAAAAAAAAAAAAAAAAAGGAAAGGACTCTTTAGGCATAAAGTCTTCATTCAAGGTAATGAAGTTCTATTTGTAGAATTTAAAGCACAATGTCAAGTATGATTGACTTTGTGGGGGATGTTGGACTTAATGCATTCAGTCCATTCCCTTCCTCTTGTCAGGATATTAAAGATTTCTGTAGGAATAATACATACCCTACCTTTAAAAATTTTTTTAAAGCTTTTATTTATCTTCAAAATAGGTGGGGGGCTCCATCCCAGGACTTGGAGATCATGACCTGAGCTGAAGGCAAAGGCTTAACCCAGTGCCACCCAGACACCCCTTAACATTTTTTAAAAAAGCTATTCATCACAATTTCTTTTTCATAAAGCGTTTTGATCCAATGATAGCTTACTCTTAGAATGGTTTTTTGAAGGTGGCAGTACATTTTGGCATTCACTTAAAATTAATGAATAGAATAGAAAGATTAACACATTGAAGGAAATTAAGGGCAGAAATTATCAAAGCAATGTGAATCCTCTTGGCTAGAACTCCTCAAGCCAATTACCTAAGTCCTTGATTTGTTCACTTTTGGAACCAAGTCTAAAACATTTGTCTAGAGGGCGTAGTCTTGAAGTGCGGCCGGGAAGAAACTGATCAGGAAAAACACAACAACGAGATGAAAAAGTAGAATGTTTCCAAGAAGGGATGGGGTTTAAGGGTGGAGGCAAGAAAAAAATGCGATCGTTCTTCACTCATTGAACATTTATTTTTTGCCTCCCTCATGCCAGGGCCTATTTAGAGTCTTCTCCGGATGGGTGCCACTAGTCAACAAATTCCGGATTCCGATTATCTCAGGAACTTGAGTTGCCCTCACTTCCGACCTCCTCTCACCAACTGCCTCGAGGCAGGGTAGTAGGCATGGGATGGGGAGGATGGGAGAGGCGATGCCCGCCTCGCGGAGCACAACATCTGCTGTGTTCAGCCGGGAGCGTCTGTCAAGCAGTGGGAGGAAAAGAGCTTGGAGCCACCAGCCCACTCTTAAGCAAAAGTCGCCTGAAACGCTCCCCTCCCGCCCTCCGGGCTTCTGCTGTTTTCTTTAGGGAGGTGGTGCGGAAAGGCAACTTTTGGGAACTTGTAAGAGAGGGGTGTGGGGCGAAGAGGGATGAGTATGGAAATGCGACCCCACTCGGTCCCGGCGTAGGACTCCCACGCCGAGATCAGTCGCAGTGGGCGCGCAGGGCTCGGTCTGGGGCGGGAGTCCGGTCCCCAGCGGCGGCGGCGGCGGCGGCGGCGGCGGCAGCGGCCTGCCCGGCGGGGTGGGCGAGGGCGCCCCCCAGGCGCAGTTCCTCGTCCGGCCTCGCGGGGGCGCCGGCGCAGCCGATCAGGTGACCGAGCGCTCGTCCTGGGCTGCGGGAAGCTGCCTCGTTCTCAGCCGCCGGAGACGCCGCCGCCGCCGCCACACCTAGTGGAGGAGCCGGGGAAGGCGGCTCGGTGGGGGCTGGGGCGGAGAGCGCCGGGGGTGGGGACGGAAGGGCGGCGGGCGGAAGGCAGGAGGCTGCCGGGGCGCGGGCTGCTGCGGGGTAAGGGACCCCGAGGCGTTTGCCGGGGTTCGCTCTGTCACCCGCGTGGGATTGGGGTGCAGGGGTCATGGGCGCTCTCCCCTGAGACGGAGGTCGCGGGCTGGGGGGAGGAGGGCCCGAGAGAGGCTGACGCGGAGGCCGCGGGCCGGTGACTGGGCGCGAGGCGGCCGGCGGCGGCGGCGCGGCAGCACCACCACCACCACCACCACCACCATGTCGCGCTCCGTGCTGCAGCCCAGTCAGCAGAAGCTGGCGGAGAAGCTCACCATCCTCAACGACCGGGGCGTCGGCATGCTGACTCGCCTCTACAACATCAAAAAGGTGCGCACGGGCCGGCGAGGCCGCGGCGGGGGCGTCGGGCAGGCGGAGGAAGGACGGGAGGCGGGGGAGAACCGGGGGTGGGGGGCAGCGGGCGGCGCCCACGGCAGAAATCACGGCAATGCAGCGTCAGGCCCGGCCCGACCCGGCCCGGGGTCGCTGAGATGCGCCGCGGCCTAATGCGGAGTCCCGGCGCCTCCCCCCGGTGGCTGGCTGGCCGGAGGCAGAGAGAAGCCATTTCCCTGCTCCCAGCGGTGGGATCCGGCCGGGCGGGCACAGGGTGAGGGGCGCCACTGCCGCCCCCTCCTCTGCGCCCCCGCCCCCGGAACGGGGTCAACAGGAAAGGGAGGGTAGAGGGGGGGCAAGATGGGGGCGGGGAGAGCATAGGAAAACTTGGGTGTTCCATAACTGAGGCTGAATGGTAGGAATCTGGCGGAGATGGTAGCAATTTTTTCTCAGTTTTTGGTTTGTGAATGTGGGAAGGGAATTGCTAATCAGGATGAACCCCGCATCTCCACTCGCCACTTTAGATTGCTAAATAAAAGTCGTTTGAGAGCATGCTGACAATTTGGAATTATTTCATTTTGAGGGTGGAGAGGAGGGGGAAGTGAGGGTGGAACCAATTTTCTTCTGAAATACTTCTGGGCTGTGAGTCACTAGAACAGGAATAACAACCTTCTCTCCCATCCCTCTTTACTCCTCCTCATCTTAGTTTTTCCAACCTTTATAGTGCCGAAACACCGTTTCTTAAAGTTCGGTATCGGTACAAAATTAAAACTGTAAATATGTTGCTATTATTGCTTGTTTATAACATTCAAGAAAAATTTGCTTAGTTGTAGCTAATAGGCCCATTGAAAGTCTTTAAATGGCTTCAACAGATTAAGAAATGGAAGACTGAGTTGGAGTTAAGAAAAATAGATGTAAAGATAGAGTATTAATTTATCTTAAGAGAAAACGAACCAAAATTTTTTTCCTTTTAAGGCAAGGTTAGTAAGTTTCATAGAACTTGGTAAAGAGAAAATTAAAGAGATTTTTGGGTACAGTCTACATCCTTTGAGTTTCCAATGTGTATTTGATGTCATGTCTTCATAATTATTTTTTGTTGGCTTTTTAATATATCATGAGTATTTCCTTTAGCTTAACTATAGTAGAATTATAACGTGTGTAAATTAGGGCTGCTGAAGAAATACTTTTTTTTGAAGTCCATATAATGAGGTTCAAGTATAAAACGGATTTATTCCAACAATTTGATGTAGCTATTGAAATTTTAAAGGAGAAGACTGTCCTGGCTTAATAGTGATAGATTTTGGGTAAGGATGATTTATGTTCGTGTTGCTTACCTGAAAGATTAGTTTGCCTCTAAGCACAGTAAAATCTGGAGAGTAACTGCAACATGTCTGTTCAGTTTGTTACATCTTATGTGGCAGGAGCTCAGTATCGTTATAAAGAAGCTCTCTGCATTTACCCAACAGCCTTGGTTATAAATTTATGTAGTTGCAAAGAACTTAATTTTGGTAGTATTACTTACAGGTTGTATTGACCCCAACTTTTTTGTGAAGTTATGCTTCTTAACAAACTTTGAAATTGGTTCCTATATGAACTTTGTCCAAAAAAACGAGCAAGTCAAGCAGTACTAAAAATTACTAGACCTGTGGTATTGTGGTTAAACGAAATGGTTTTGATGGTTTTCAGAAGAGGAAGTGAGAGTAACATCAAAAGTGATTTGGCTTTTTGGGCACAATTCCTTTTTAAGCATGCATTTAAACATTTTTATGGTATAAATACAACCAAACGTTACCTATTTCACCTTCATAAAGTACATAAGATTAAACTAAATTTTAAGCGTTTCAACTCTTATTATTTCAGTTCACAGCCTTAAAAGCATATTTTTTCACTTCCTCTTTTGAGAAACTTTAGTCTTTTGTGCTACTGAGCCACTGAAATTTAAAATGGATTGAATATGATTATTACATCCAAGTGTCAGATATTTTTGAGTTATTGAAATGTTATATTTCAGCACTTAACACACAGTTTATTGAGGAATATTTTGTCTCCCTTCCCTGGTTGTAAGTTCCCTCTGGGCAGGGAGAGTGTTACTCATTTTTGAATTAGGAATACTCAGGGAGGGCCGTTACCTGGTCCACGAAGTCTTCGGTTAAGTCTTGTTGAATGGATGAGTACACAATTTATGTTATATTATGTGTATGTATTTAACATATGAGTGTGTGTATAATCTTGGTCTAGTTTTAATAATAGCTTTTGGTTTGCTCTCCTTGTGTAATTTTGCATACAAACGCATCAGATAGATTTTGAATCTTTTAGTCTATAGAGTTGTCTGTAAGACTGGCGTATCTTCCTGGCTGGCTAGGGATTGAAACATTTGTTCAAAAATCTTGCCAAAAAAAGTGAGTAAGATTCATTCACCATGTGTTTATAAGGTTCATGCAGTCTGCATTTTTATGACAGTCTGAGCTACCTAATCTTTTTAATCCCAATCTCTTACAGTCCTCAAAAAACAAAACAAAACAAAACAAAAAACCCACAAAAAAACCTTCCACTACATAATACATGTCTACCAACCAGTTACCACATTTTTATTAATGCATGTGTGGATTTGATTGTCAGATCCGATTGCTCTGTTTCAGTTGGAAGTCTGCATGGAAATATTTTAGTGAGTATATACAATGAAAATACTTAAGTGACCTGAGTAAAATAACTTTGTAAGTTACTGTAATCAAAAATAATATGCTTTAATGCTTATTACAAGCACGTAACATGATTGTTGAAAATGTTTTGCTTTTTTAAAGAAAATTTCATCAGTTGAAAAATTTTTGAGATCTTAATATGTACAGATTATGGAAATTTTAAGGAATTTGTAGACGAATCAGGGATGTGGAACACATGAAGGAGGATTTTAGGGAAAAGACATGAAGGTGGTAGGTAGTTTTACTTTAAATTTGTTTCTTGAATCCTTAAAAATTCTGTTTTTTATTGAAAATATGTCATTTTCCAGACGTGATAATACTACTCACTTATATGTTGATTTTTAACATTTTCCAAGCTACTTTTATATCTGTTACTGTGGCATGGCAGGCAGTGTGATTGTGGCAGTGTGGTTGTGGAAGTGGAGTACTGGGCCAGGATTTAGAAGACCTGTATTATAGTCTTCAGTCTGTCACAAAGAGTTTTGTAACATTGGGAGGTGTCTTGACTTCCCTGAACTTCATGTTGTCCTCATCTGTAAAACAGGGGAAAATTAACTGTAAAAGGAATGCTAAAGTCCATTCTAGCTCTGATTATCTTATCTTTACAAGTGGAAGTCTTAGCCCATTTTAAACAGTAACTGAACTCAGTTTAGTTTTCTATAATACAGAGATGGTAATCCCATCTCTGCCTACATCATGGGATTGTTTATGAAGATAAAGACAATAACAGTGTGAAAATAGTTTAAAACTTCTGTGAATGTAAGATAGTATTTATTTAGGAGTCTCAGCAACCTTTTTGGGGCAATCTTTGTTTTTTCAAAATTTTACTGCTATTAGCAAACACATTCACAAATACCAAAACATTTTTGCTAAGTTCAGAAAATATATCTATTTTGTTTTTTGTTTCCTCTCTTTTTCCTACCTGTCACTTGCGTGAACTTGATAATTCTGTACCAAAAAGGTTTCAGTTAATGCTTGCATAATTTTTCTTGTTACATTATTGCCTTAATTCTAAAGGACAAAAGAAGAGAAGACCCACCCAGCTATTGCAAACTTTTTTTTGAATGGCATCTGTTTGCAGGTTTCAATGCACTTGCACTTGTTTAAAAAAAAAAAATTTCTCATTAGAGGCTATTTTTCTTTTTTTTTTCATAGTCTTTTCCCCATGATTTTGGATATATTTATTTTATGAGGAAAAAATGAGTAGAATAGCAGTGTAAAAAAATTGAAGGTCCTTAGCTAGTATCTGCTTATTTAATGGAGGGGGGGAAAAGGGTGTGTGGGAAGGGTGCAGTGCAAGGTAAAGGGAGGGAACCAGGTTTAGTTTTCTCTTTCAGTGTTGTTTCTCTTCATTTAGGGCGTTATTTTGTCTGTTCCTCAATCAGGAGCAGAAACATGCTCCAAAGATGGGTTTGTAGCAAATTGTAGACTAGTAAGTATTATTAGTAGGAGATTTTTTTCTCCCCGGTGGGTTTTCATTATTAGGAGCCTTAAACATGGTAAGAAGGAAACATCTCTCCATAAATCTGAATTAAATAATATATATTACTTATTTAAACAGATCCTCTCATGTCCACTTGTAACTTTATTTTTCAGGAAAGCTGCTTGTAAAAATGAGGATTTGATAATTTTTTTTCTTGTTATGTTGGATGGTAGGCTGAGGAGATAAAGATCACTGAAAAATACTTAGGAAAAAATTATTTTTATTTTTTCAAGTAGCAGTGATAGATTATCCTTTGTGGACTTGTTAAATAACTTGTCAATATTAAGCATTTTTAATTAGTACAGAAGGAATACATGTTTATTTTTTTAATTTTTTTAATAATAAGGAATACATGCTTATTATCAGAAACTCAAACATAAGAGAATTGTGTTACTTCAGAAATTCTTTGCCTGCCCTTCTCCCATTTTTAAAAATAAGCCTTATATGCTTACACCCTTTTCTGTACAAATGCTAACATATGTGCATGCATATTTTATTATATTTTGATTAAATTAGACTCTTCACAAAAAATGAAGCAGCATGGTGCAGTTTACATGTAAATGAAATTAGGGTCGTTAATCTATTGCTTGTATACTTACACCGCAAGAAAATTTTAAAGGAATGAACATACTTAGCTAGCTATATCCAATATGTAAAAAATGAGGAAGCTCAGATGAAAAAGTCTGTCGGGGTTGGAAGTTATTGTCCTTACTGGTTATGATGATTGAAAATCTAATCCATATTCTTGTTTGATAATTTCCTAGGAATTGTTCGCATTAAGTTAAATTCCAGCAGTAATTTTGGGTCAGCTCCAGTAGTTGTATACTTTATATGCTACTAGAACTAAAAAGTTTCATCTCTTTATTTTCCAGTAAAACTAATGCGTAATGAAATTAATGCTAGCTGCCATTTTATTGAGACTTTACTGTATACTGTTTGTATTTTTCTTTAATTTGTCCTTAGATCTATGATGTACTTATTTATAGATAAAGCAGTTGAATTTGGAGAGGTTAAATAATTTACCCAATTCCCTTTTTTAAAAGTTTATGTATTTATGTTTTAATAATCTCTACAACCAGTATGGGACTCTTCACTCATGATCCTCAGATCAAGAACTGCATGCTCCTCCAACCGAGCCAACCAGGCGCCCCTGTGCAATTCTTATTCTAGAAAATAATAAGAATTTAGGTTGGCACCTTTTTTTTATTGACCACTAAGTATGGTTTCTAATTTAATTATTTTTGCCATTGCTTTATAGTCATTATTGACATTTTTGTGGTAGATATAATTAGATTTTGAACACACAGTAACCTTAAAGAAATATGCAGTTTTTTCTTTCTTTTCTTTCTTCCTTCCTTCCTTCCTTCCTTCCTTCCTTCCTTCCTTCCTTTAAGATTTTATTTATTTATTGGACAGAGAGAGACACGGCGAGAGAGGAAACACCAGCAGGAGGAGTGGGAGAGGGAGAAGCAGGCTTCCCGCTGAGCAGGGAGCCCAATGTGGCGCATGATCCCAGAACCCTGGGATCATGACCTGATCCGAAGGCAGACGCCTAATGACTGAGCCACCCAGGCGCCCCAGAAATACGCAGTTTCATTACAGAAATAATTTTTGGTTTTATTGTACATTACTTTGTATGAACTTTTATGGATTTGCATGAAAAGATCATTGAGATCATACTATCAGTGTACCAGAATGATTATTAAAAAAAAAAAAGGATTTATTTGAGAGAGAGTGCACAGGGCAGAGAGTGAGGGGTAGAGAGTCTTAAGCAGACTTCATGCTCAGCATGGGGCCCCATGTGGGGCTCCATCTCATGACCTGAGCTGAAACCAAGAGTTGGCTGCTTAACTGACTGTACCACCCTGGTACCCCCCCCATAGTGATTATTATTGGAGACTTCTGTTTAGCTTTATAATGTATTAAAATGAGAAATAGTTTAGAATTAGGAATTTTAAAATTCAGTTTATTCAAAAGTTTTTGGAGAAGTATATTTTGTTTTTGCTTTTCATGTTCTGTGCATTTTTTCTTTGTGATTATTTCTAAAATTTAGCCCCTGCCGTTAAAATATAAAAATTGAAAGCACTAACCATATAAACAGTACTAAAGAAATAGGAAATTTTGTTTAAATTGGGGAAAGAGTATTTATAAAGCGGAAGGGAAAAGTGTGAACTAAAAGAAATAAGTAGCATTTGTCTTTCCTAATTTTAAGAACACATGCAGTCATTTCCCCACTTGAAGGTATATTTTGTTCCAAATTAAATTTGGATTTTTTTTATTTTTAGAGAGAGTGAGTGTGCAGGGTGGGGGAAGGGGATGGGAGGGGGAAGGGGCGCAGAGGGAGAGAGAATTTTAAGCAGGCTTCCCACCCAATGTGGAGCCCCACACAGATTTATTTATTTATTTGAGAGAGAGAGCAAGAGAGAGAGTTCGGGGAGGGGCAAAGGGAGAGAGAGAATCTTAAGCAGACTCCCTGCTGAGTGAGGAGCCCAACCTAGGGCTCTGTCCCAGGACCCTGAGATCATGACCTGAGCTGAAATCAAGAGTGTGATGCTTAACTGACTGAGCCACCCAGGTGCTCCTACATTTGGATTATCTGATGTACTTTTTCATTTTAAATTTTACATAAAGTTAAATGGTAACATTTTTACATTGAAAATTCTGTAACATGAAATATAAGAAATGCAATTAAGAAAGTCCACCAGTAAGTTTGTTTCTTTCTCTCTTGGGGAGAAATTAGTAATTAGTAAATTAGTAGTACTCTTTTCTATTCTCAAAATGTGTTTTTTTGTTGACTGTTTTTACTATTGCCTTTATCAGTAAGTGTCGTAAAATCTTCTTTTCCTCCTTTTAGGAAGTTGCAGTACTATACTTAGACTTTGATAGATTTTTTACTTATTCTAACAGTAATGAGACAATCTCCTGATTAATCATTTCATCAAATAATATGCTGCAATGTTTTACTTAAATAAGTTAACAAACTTCATAAGCTCTTGAATTGCTAATTTGTAAGTAGGGTTGCACATATGCTAATTTCAAAGAAATTTCTTGTTTTAAGTAAGAGCCTGTTTTGGAAAATACTTTCTTATTGCATAGTTGATTATTTTAGATACTTGATAGTGATAAAACTGCATTTTAAAAAGTATTTTGTAAGTCATATGAACTATTCTTTTAGTTAGTCCCAAATTTTGAGGGTTTCTTTTTCATTCATGTGGTTACTCCTCATTTATTGAATGTCTTCACAGACACTGGGGAGACAGATAAGTGAAGATGCAGTCTCCAATGCCAAGAAATTCACATTTTAGTAGGTTGAGAGATTTACAGATATTTTACCTAAAATGTATTTTAAGTGTGCTTATGGGAGTCTGGAGAAGGGCATTGAAGATTCTGTCCTGGGTAAGAAGAGAGAGTGACTTTTGTGCTTGATTTTGAAGTATGAATAGAAGCTTCGGGTAGGCAGTGACAAGGTGTAGTCAGTCATTATTTAAGATTTCAGAACTTTGTTTGGCAGAATATATAAAGATATAAAATATATAAGGTTATAAAAACCCTAGTAATGTCTAATGTCCTCCTTGCTGGCATATAGCTTCCAAACTTCTCTATCGTTTTACATACTTGTAGTATATTCTGTAGCTTGAGAGAGCTAGGTTCTAGATAAAGCTCTGATACTATCTTTTAAACTTTGGATAAGTTATTTAACTGTTCTGGGTTATAGTTTCTTTATTTATAAATTGAGACCATTGGTTCTTAGCCAGGGATACACAACATAAGCATTGAAAAATGTTTTTAAAAATATATCTGTATCTTGACCCAAACCTACTGGGTAAGAAAACCCCTGAAGTGATTCTGATGTTAAGAACCACTGAAGTAAGTAAAATGTAAGTTTTTAATACCTCTGATTTCTTTCTCAGGTAGTTATTCATGATAGTGATATAATTTTGTTTTCTGAGGTAAAACTAAATTTCTGTAATGCTGGGCTACATGTAGACTTTCTACTAGCAAAACTATCTACAGAGTACTTATTTGTTCTCAGCTTTTGTTATGCTCTAAGCTATATATTTTTGTTTTCTAAGGCCACGTGTTAATCTTTTTGATTCTAATTCCTGAAATCTTAAATAGATATTCCAGTTCTCCCATGGCTGTAGAATACTCGTTAATTAACTTTAGAAGGTTGAGTGAGTTTATTCATCTAAAGTGCTAGTGCGGTGCCTGGCACAGGAGTAAGAAATGAGTAAGTTTAGGCTGTTGTTGTTAAATCTGTTTTGGGGGCTTAAAATAAAGTGGACATTTAATAAGTTCATTTTTTTCCCCTGTTAAATCCAGCTCAAGACTATCTTTGGGAAACATTTCTAAACTTCCTTTTTTACTCTCTGACATTATAGTTTGATATCTACCTACTCCAAGTACAAAATAAGTATTTGTATTTCAGGAGTGTATTCTTCAGTGGGACTTTAAAGAGCAGCTTTTTTATTTTCTTTATTTTATTTTATTTATTTATTTTTATTTTTATTTTTATTTATTTATTTAGTAAAGTGGAGCCCAGCACAGGGCTCAGACTCACAACCCTGAGATCAATACCTGAGCTTAAATCAAGAGTCAGATGCTTAACTGCCTGAGCCACCCAGGCGCCCCAAGAGCAGTTTCTTCACAACAGTAAAAATGTGGCCACATGTGATACTTGAGAAAACCTATAGAACACCTTTGTTTTATAAATTGAGATTTTCTCTATATTGCAAGCTGAAAAATGTTTAAGAGCAATAGTGACATATACCTCTTCTTGTGAATTGAATAGTAATTAGTAACTCATTTGAATCATTAAAATTTTTAGTAATTTCGAAGTATATAATGCATTGAAATACTTGTTAAGTTTGTGATATTCCGGGGCGCCTGGGTGGCACAGCGGTTGAGCGTCTGCCTTCAGCTCAGGGCGTGATCCCGGCGATCTGGGATTGAGCCCCACATCAGGCTCTTCTGCTATGAGCCTGCTTCTTCCTCTCCCACTCCCCCTGCTTGTGTTCCCTCTCTCGCTGGCTGTCTCTATCTCTGTCGAATAAATAAATAAAATCTTAAAAAAAAAAAAAAGTTTGTGATATTCCCAGGATTTGTGCTTAGAAAGCAATAACCATTATATATACACATATATATGTATGTATATGTGTATATATATATGATATATATATATAAATTAAGTTGGCTATTATTGGCTCTAAATAACAGGTAGTTATTGATGAATTTGCATTAATTTTAAAGCATTTCCAATAATTCCAGTATACTTTACTATGAAGCCTCTTAATCTAAATTTTAGCAGTGCATTGCTTTTTTTTTTTTTTTCACCTACCCAAGCTTAAGGGGAAGTTCAAAGCAGATTGGTTGGTCAAAATACAGGTGATACACATGAAAAAACAAAATAATTGGAAATAAAGCCACTAATATGAGAATTTAAATCTCGTTTTGCTCTTGATAGATTTTCCAGTATTTATTGAAAATTTGCATTGTATTACTCTCATTTGAAAAATTAGAAAATAAAAGAATGATAGGTAAGTTGTTTTCTCTAGTCCATGATTTTAGGTGATGTCTGTCCTTACTCTAGGCATTAATGTCAGCTAATTTCCTTAAAGACTCAAGGGAGAATCTTGGTCCTGGTATGCTTTTAATTTTGCAAAACCTGCTTTAAAAACTATGGTTTTTCTTGTTTATTAAGTAAAAATTGAATTCCTGTTTTTAGCATAAATTGGTCACATTTTGCATTTTTCTCTTCTTCCCTGACATATTCAGATAGGGCTAATTTCTTTCTTGTACTCTCAAAAATAGCATTCTTACTCTGAACTCTGGAATTTTGTTCATGTTTTTTCAATTACATTATTGTATTTAAAAAATTGGTTTGTTCTACAGTATTTTGGCAAAGGAATGTGTTTTATTGCTGAGTTAGACTAGGACTTAAAAAATAAAACTGATGAAACTAAGCAGATTTTTCCTTTGATAGTAATTACTCCAATGAAAGTTTTGAGCGGTTGAGGTATTGAGAGAATGGAGCATGTTTTTTTAGTTTTTCTGAGCGTATATTTTTTAGATAAGCATTTTTAGTGTTTTGGAATCTTTAGGTGCTCACAGCTAAACCTTGAGCAAGTCACTTAATATTTGACGCTCCTTTCCTATCTGTTGAGAGATGCTTTAGACAGTTTCAAAAGCATAGATGTTTTTATACACAACAGGTGCCCAGTAAATGTTCTTCTTACTCCTCACTCTTGGGTCTTTGTTTTCTTTTTTCTTGATTGTTCCTTAATCTTTTATGAATAGATTGAGGACTGTTTCTGTATTTGATTTTTGTAACATCATGGTAAGTTTTTGAAAAAATAGGTAGCATTAACCATGTAAAGTTAATCTGTAGTATGTAATCTTATGTTTGACAGCCGGGGGAAAGGACTTGGGAAGGGGTTTTGGTGGTAGATTGGCAGAAAAATTTGTTTTAAACTTATACTTTGAAATCACGTAAAGTCTGGTCTTGAGGTTTCTAGTCAAAGATATTTATTTTGTGGCCTGAATAAAATATTACATGGTTTTCTAAAACATCTCTGTTCTTTATTTTTGGTAATAATACTATATTTATGTTTTGTGAAAAAAATGAACTTGGAGTTGTTGATTGATAATACTGAGTTAGAATTGGATAAATGAAAATTTTACTTTGATAATTGGGAACTCACTATAGATATCCATGTGTTTTGAGAAGTTTTATCTTAAAAAATAGGAGATGATTATTCAGAACTTATTACGTATTTACATACCAGTCATTGGAATAAGCACTTTATGAGCATTTTGTCTTTTAAAAATCTGAACAATCTACCCTGCGAAGTAGGTAGTATTAGTACCCTTAATTTTATGGATTAAAGAACTGAGGTTCAGAGATTAAACAACTTGCTAGGAAGGCATCTGGGCTGTGCTCTTTGACTCAGAAACAGATTTCTTAATTATTGTATTTAAGTATTCCCTTTAAGATTAAAGTAGTTTTATCTTCCACATTAAATAGTCATAACTTTGTTGAATTTAAAGATAAGTAGACTGTTCATAGAAAATAAAATTGCAATTGTGAGAACTGGAAATTTAAGTACATAAATATTTAAATTTCCTTTAGATCTTCCGGAATTTCAAATTACAGTATTTTATGTATTATGAAAGCATGCTGAGTCAAGATAAAGTGAAATACATGGTTTTGGGGTTGTGGTTTTTTTTTTTTTAAGTTCTGTGGTTCAGAAATGGTTTCCTTTTTGTCTAATGAAATAGCTCTTTTAGCCAATTATGCAAAAAACTTTTTTTTTTTTTCCGTAGGGCTTGTAAGGTTCAGTTATTTAGATGCAATTTTGCCCTGTACTCACCTTTTTTTTTTTTCTCTTTTTCTTTTTTGGTGTGGGGAAGATAGAAGTATTCAAGTTTGTTTGATTTAGGTCTTTTGGGTAAGCCTTTCTGACACGCATCAATCTAAAATTTATTAATAACTAAGTATAGTAGTATATGTAGTTTTCTTAAATGTGGCCCTTAAAAGGATGATACTTTTGAGAGTGAAAGATTAATTTTATGTAATATTGTAGTTATAGTAGGATGAGGTAGAGTTTCAGGTGTACCAACTGCAGACAATGATTTTGAAATATAGGTTGTTATTTTATGATGTCTTTGTCCTCTGTGTCCTGAAAATGAAATGCTTTGAGTAAGAGTGGAGAAGAATATTAATTTTTATAAACTGAGACATCTGGTTAGTTGGAATTTTGCTGTTCTGCTTTGGTATAGGAGGAAACCCTTGTTAACTGAATTATTTAGTATGGCTTTTGGCAGATGTTAACTATACATAGATGTTAGCTTTTAGTCAACTCATTGTTTTTTTTTCTTGATCTTTTTCTTTTTTGCCTGAGTGTTCCTTACACAGTGTCTCTGTTGGTATTAAGTAAATAAATCAAGCAGGTTGATTTCAGAAAAAGTAAAATAGGGGCTAGTGCCTCTCTCTAGTATCTATGAGCCATGTATGTATTGGCATTTTTGAGTGCTCATGGTATTCCAAACATCTATGCAAACTGCACGTGTGCTTGCATGCACACATGTAATGGGCCTAAAAACTTTTTAGGGTTAATTGCAATTACAGATGGAAAAACTGAGGCACAGAGGGGTAAAATCACTTGCTTATAATTATGCAGTTAAGAAGTGATGGAGTTAGGATATGAACATGGACAGCCTATCTTAGAACTCATGTTCTTAACTACTAGGCTTGACTCTTTCTATAAGTACAACATATTTGGCATTTAGGAAACAAATGAAGGAAATGTGTGATTGGAAAAGGGAATTGTAGTCATTATTGTTAGTTCTGTATACTATGATAAAGACTATTTTGCAGTTACTATTCATATGAGATTTTACTTGGGTAATTAAAATTATTGAGGCTGTTATTGACAGCAGCTAACATTTTTAGAGCATTTTAGAGCACTTACGTGCTAGCCCTTATGCTAAATACTGTACATGGTTTATCTGTCTCTTTTCTAATCCTCATAATGACCCTATGAGGTAAGTACTAATTTCCCCACTTAAACATGAAGAAACAGACTAGGAGATATTTTGTAATATATTCAAGGTCCTATGGATTGTAAGTGAAGATTGAAACCCAGTAAGTCTTATTCTAGAGTCTGTGTTCTGCCTCCCAGTATAGTATATTTAGACATGGCTCATTGAAGCAGTGTGGAAAAAGGTAAATCAATTCCAAGTAAAGATTATGCAATCATTTATTTTTCCATTGAAATGAAATTTCATTCTTTTTGTTTCCAGTGTAAGAAGGAAGAGTTCCTCATATATGTACATACATCTATATATTTGAAAATACATATATGTTAGTTTTCAGATACTTGATTAAATTCTTATACAGTGAAATTTGTGATCATGGGAATGCGTATGGTAGTCTATCATATTTTCATTATTCGATAATCACTAATATTGTTAGAATGGATAGGTAAATTTTTAAATATTAGAATATGGAAGATAAAACATATCATTAGAAAACTGAATGTAATAAGAAAAGAAAAAACTGAATGTAATTTGGAATCATTTTAGGATTCTGCACCGCCTCAGGCATATTTAGGGAACTTGATTTCATTGTATCATCGGTGTAAGGAAATGCTAATCTGTAGCTATTGCTATTTGGACAAATTCTTAGTTTGTGGTTCTTAGTTATTCTTATTATATAGTATATTTTTTTGGGAAGTGGATTAATTGGCAGATTAGTTTATGAGAAATAATATTTTAAACAAATGATAGTCTACTCTGAGGAAAAGTCAGATGTATTCTAGTATTTATGATGTTGAAATGGAATTTGCATAGTTGCCTTGTGTCAATCTGGTTAAGGATTATGAAGTTCTAAGTTTCTTAAGTTAATTTTATCTACTTATGTTTGAGCGTTAAGAGAATTCTTACTGCATTCCTATTTCCATTTGGAAAATGCAGGAATGTTTGCATTGATTTTTATACTTTGACTTGGAAGGGAGTTAGGTGATATTTGAAAAGTAGTTTCAATTTGAGCTGAAGTGCAAAAGTCATCCAATAACGATTTATTTTTATTCTTGGCTACCGTTTCTTTTTAAGGTATGTAAAATTTCACTGACGGTTTTGCTCCTTTTTTTATAGTTGCATGTAGTCTTCATTTTTCCTTCTAGTATTATTTTAAGTTTATTTAGAAAGAGCACCAAGAAACTGACATGGTTGTACACTTACACAGTAGTATTTAAATATATATGAATAGTATAAACTCTATAAATCTATTGTTTACTAAACTCGCTACTTAGAATACCTTTAAAATTGTAGCACCATATAGTTCTAATCTTGTTTTGTTATTCATAGTCTGCGGTGCATAAGTTCTCTACTGAAACGTATGTCATAGTTTGACAATCATTGTTTACACGTAATTTTCTCTCTTTTTATTACAATGCTTCCCCAGCAAGGACAAGTTTGGAAGGTTTGCAAAGCTTTTCACCTTCCCTCTGCCCGCTTGCCCGCTTTCAGATCAGTTTCATGTTTCATAACTTCTCTTTCTGCAATTCACAACATAGCCATAGTAAACAATGAAAAAAACATTAAATTGCAATATGATATTTCCTCACACATAGTAGAGAGATAAAACTTTTTCAGAGAACACATTTTTTTAAAAAAAATGCAATGAGAAGTTAAATAGCAATGTTATAATTTTCGTAATTCCCTAAGAAATATCATCTCACTAGCACGCAGTTAATTAAATGTCACATAACAAAACACTGAATAGTATCGATTATATTTGGTATTGCTAATAGTTCAGATAAAACGTTCTTTCTAATAATAATATTTTACATTTGTATAATGCTTTACAGTTTACTACAGGGAATGCTGTATGGCTGATGTGGTCAAAATGTAAACATTCCCATTTATTCTGTGCTTATGAGATATAGAACAGATGTAGATTCCTTGTTTGAAGTGCTGCTGGTATGATGGAAAAATACTGTTGTAACTCAGATGTTCAGAGGAATAGGCAACACACTTTAGTACTATAAAGAAAATTTTAGCAGCTTCCAATTCTTTTGAACTAGGGCTCTTGTATTAAAATGTTTAAAGTGAATGAGGAAAACATTTTGGAGAAGACATTTAAACATAAGCTTTTATTTTATAACACTTAGAAAGAAACATTTCCAGTACTCTTCTGAATATTTAATTTTGTAATATTTTATTAGCTTCAGATGAATACAATCCTACCTCAAACCAAGACTTTTTTTTTCTTTTTCTTTTTTTTTTAGGTTTGAGCTTTTTCCTTCACTGCTGTTCTGCGCTAACTGCTTTGAAACTTTCCATGCATTTTTTTCAGTAGAAGAACATCTCTGTACTGTCTCCCATTGCATATTTCAGCTGTGACAATCCCTGCACTTTGCCTATTCATTTTATCACCTGCTCACCAAAAACAATAAATATCTCTAATTTCTGATTACAGATTTGCTATTACTTGGTTTTAGAACAAGGATGCATTTCACTTTTTTATTACTGTTGTTTTATAGGCATGTGGAGATCCCAAGGCAAAACCATCCTACCTTATTGACAAAAACCTGGAATCTGCTGTGAAGTTCATAGTCAGAAAGTTCCCTGCTGTAGAAACTCGCAACAACAATGTAAGTCATAGAAATTTTTATATTACTTGATTTTAGCCATCTGTAGGGAAAGTAATGGTTAGTATAATGGTCGAAGTAGTTCTTATTTGTCTAATTCTTTATATTTTGGTATACCAATTATGTACGTTGATTAAGGGCTTTTAGGAACAATATTCTTATCTCTAAACTGGAAAAAATGACTCTGAACTGTATCACCATTTTATAATAGAAAACATAAAATCTTAGTTTCTTACACACTTCTCTTTCAAGTTGCAACAGAAAGTAAGGTAATAGAAATGTATATATTCCAAATATTTGCATGACTAGTTGGGGAATTTTTCCTTATAGTCATAAACTTTATTTTGAAATTAGTAAATGTCTTCATAGAACTTGTGTGGTTTTTTAGTAATTAGCTGTGTTTATTCTAAGATACATTTTTTTTTAGTATTTTTATAATTGAGAAAAACATTTCTGAAAAATAATATAACAAGGTGATGGTGTAGGATCTTTATTTTTCCATATTACTTTCTTCAGATGGGATAGTTTTTCTTAGTATATAAAATACAGTCATATTCAGAGTCTTCCTGATGTGTTTACATAATCTTTTGGTAGTTCTTTATAATAATTTCTATAAATAACTAATTTTCAAAAATTAGCTAATTCTATCTCAGTGTGGTCTTTTCATATAAATTTTGTTGACTTGGAATCTTTCTGCATGTCTTCTCTGTTTCAATTTTTTTCTTTTGTAGTCTCATGTTATAATCTTTGCTTTCTTTTTCTTTATGTACAAACTTAGTCTAGAAATTTCGTCTTACATATGGTCTCTGTACTTTTCAGAAACTGTTTAAAAAATATTTTGTCATCTTTTGTTTTCCTTACATTATGTATTGAAGATTCATATTTAACCTGTTGATATCACCTTTACTTAAAAGCATTTGTAATGTGAAGGGAAGAACACCAGTCAGAATTAATAAAGTCTGATAAAGTCCTTTTTGAAGAATTAAAGTCTGTGTTTCTTGTGAGTACGGGCTAATAGAGGTCTTTCTTTGTTTCATAGAAGATTGTCTTTTATAATTGGTATATTAAGGTATCACAATTAGTTCCTGATTACAAAATGGGTGATGATTCAAAGTACACCCTTCTTAAGAACACCATTATTTGTGTGGAGAATTTTTTTTAGTTATTGACATTTATTAGCTGACTCATCCAACATAATATACTCACTCTGAATGAGAGATATTCTGTCCTACATTTAGTTTCATTTATACTTCTTTTTCTCCTGGCTCATAAAATCTCTGTGATATGAGCGAAGAGAATCATTTAAGTTTAATTTGTGTGTGTGAGTATGTGTGTGTGTGTGTGTGTGTGTGTGTGTGTGTGTAAAGTTCCATGTGAAAATAAGCATAGTTCCTAAATATGAGGTCTTTTTAAAGAAAATTAGCAAGATCTGATTAAATACATGTTCACTGTTTTTGTAACAGTAACATTTTTTGTTAAAGAGTAAATTCAGAATCTTTTCTAATTTATGGGGCAAACTTTATAATAATGTTGCTGTTTTTTTTTAATAATTTTACTTCCATTCTCCATTTCTGCAGCACAAAATTGATTTTTTAAAATAACAGTTTTATTAAAGTATAATTCACATACATATAGTTTACCCACTTAAAGTGTATAATTCAGTGGGTTTTTAGTATGTCCACAGAGTTGTGCATCCAGTACCACAATTTTAGAATATTTTCATCACCCCAAAAAGAAACCCCAGACCTATTAACATTCACCCCTGCCAGTCCCCCATCCCTAGACAAACACCTACCTACTTTCTTGCTGTATGCCTATTTTGGAGATTTCATATAAATAGAATCATATAACGTGGTCTTTTGTGACTGGCTTCTTTTCATTTAGCATAATGTTTTTAAGGTTTATCCAAGTTGTAGCATGTATCGGTACTTCATTTCTTTTTATTGTCAAAAAATATTCCATTGTGTGGATATATCATTTTATTTATCCACTCACCGATTGATAGATGTTTGAGTTGATTCTGCTTTTTTTTTTTTTTTTTTTACTGTTATGAATAATGCTGCGTGAACATATATGTAAAAGTTGTTGTGTGGGGGCGCCTGGGTGGCACAGCGGTTAAGCGTCTGCCTTCGGCTCAGGGCGTGATCCTGGGTTATGGGATCGAGCCGCACATCAGGCTCCTCTGCTATGAGCCTGCTTCTTCCTCTCTCACTCCCCCTGCTTGTGTTCCCTCTCTTGCTGGTTGTCTCTATCTCTGTCGAATAAATAAATAAAATCTTTAAAGGAAAAAAAAAAAAGAATAGAGTTGTAAAAAAAAAAAAGTTGTGTGAACTTAACGTTTTCATTTCTCTTGGATATGTATACTTAGAGGTAGAATTGCTGGGTCATGAGGTAATTTTTTGTTTAAACTATGAAGTCAGTTGTATAGTACTGTTGAATATTATGCTGCTTGTAGAATTTACTCTGGTTGTTGTGTTTGCAGAGTCTGAGTTTTGTCATATAGCCTTTCCAACTATTCCGTGTAATGCTATTCTGTTGTTTTTTTGCCTACTGAAGTACTATGTACTAGGTATTTATGAAATTTTGTGATCTCAGTGTTGATCTGAGCCTGCTGAAATCCTGGTGAGAAGTTCCTGGCAAATTTGGATTAGGAAATGAGAAATGAGTTCAGTTTTGTTATTTTTTAATTGGAGGTTTAAGGACTGGAAATGGTAATAGCATCTGGGAACGATAGAAACTTGCAGGTTTCTGGTGGTTAGGTATACTGAAGAAATGGTGTTGATATCATAGTTGGGTTTTTTTCCTTCGTATTTGGGTCTTTGGGTCATTGTATAAATATGTGCTACAGAGCATGCTTACTTTATCTCATGGATCAGGGAGAATTACTGGTTAGCACTGTTATTGTTTTGATTCAGATAAGCACGACTTGTCCCCAGTTTCAGAAAAGGCAATCATAAAAATATTGTTTTGGTGAAAATTAAGCACAGATTTATTTTGAAGTTTTCATGATTAGATTCTTACGAAAAGGCTACTTATGTGCTCACAGATAGCTGGTTATGTGGTATTCTAACAAAGGGAGGACACTGCTGACAGATATAGCCAGATTGGTGCCTAACATAGTTTTAACAGTGATAATGTTGGGCTCCGTTGAGTCGATTTTACTGTCTTGCTCGGGCCCCTTTGTAACCTGGTAGAAGCTTTTGTACTCTCCCAATTCTGGATTTAGGGAAAGTCTGGATCAAGGAATGGTTTTATTTTGTTTTGTTTCATTTTTTGTTTTGTTTTGCTTTGTTTTCTGAGTCGTGATTTTGAAGTAGATGCCCCATAGGCTTCAAAGCAGGCTGATTAGGTAAAAGTCAACTGAATAAAGTGATACCGGTTTTATAATTGTAGCAGCATTTACCGAGTATCTAATATGTGCCAGGCTATGTGTTTTAATAATTATTTTTCTTATTTAATTTTAGATTAAGGAAAGCATTTCTGAGCTGAGAGATTGTCTAATTTATCTATAACATGGTATTTTCTAGTATTTTGAAAGTGTGACTGCCACATGGGTGTATAATTTGTTTCCCATAAGTTTTTTATGAGCATACAGAGTGAAATCTGTTATTTTCCTGGATAAAGAAAATAGAAACTTCTTATTTTTTTAACAGGTAAAAATTGTTTGTCTAAGAAATTCTAAGGGGCATTTTAAGGAAATATTCAGGTGTTTGTATGTTAAAACATTTCTTATGGAATATTTTTCCTAAAATAATTTATTTTCCCGCCTTTGTTCCTATGTTGTATTTCCATCTAAAAGCTACTTTGTGTTTCTTAAAATAGTAAAAATACCTGACACAAAGTTATCATTATAAGATTTGTTTACTTACTGTGCATTTTACTGTAAAATTTTGGATTTCATTCCCAAATTAATGGAAAAGTGATATAAATTACTGCCCTATATATGTTGAATCAGGTTTTAATTCTCTAAGAATGAAGGCATTGTTGGTGAGGAGAGGGTCACAAAGTCATACAGGGATTCTGGACTAAGATACAAGCCATTATTGAAATAATTAGAAAATTAAGTTTTCAAACTTAGAAGAATATTTTGTGTTATAGGTGTATTACTTATCTCCTCTCTTAAGGACCATGGTATTACCGGGTACTATGTAATAAACTAAATTTTTTAAGTAGCTTACTGCATCACTTAAGGAAAGACAAAATAAAGCAACTCTAATAATGTTGATTGTGAGACATAGCTTTAGAATCTTTTTTTAAAATTTTTTAAAAAAAGATTTTATTTATTTATTTGAGAGAGAGTGAGAGAGCACAAGCAGGGGGAGCAGCAGAGGGAGAGGGAGAAGCAGGCTCTCTGCTGAACACGGAGCCCAATACAGGACTCGATCCCAGGACCCTGGGATCATGACCTGAGCCATGCAGGCACTCCTAGAATTTGTTTTTAAACACCATTTTATTTCAACTGCTTGGTATGTAAGAGGCAATAAATAAATGTTTGATGAGTGAATAAAATTTCCTTTATTTAATCATTATTTTAAATTTATGTCAGAATCCAAACTTAGCAGTAATTTTTAAATTTCATTGTTATCAGCTAAAAAATAACTATCCTTTTTATTAGAGCTACACAAATGCATCTCATTAATGATACTACTGAGAGTAAATTGGAATAAGGAGTCCCAGCTTCTTAAAAACATAAATGTGTTTTGGGAGTGGGGCGATGGTATCGAGATTGGGGCTAGGGAAGCCCTGATACATGCACTGTGGTTAAGTTTGGAAGGAAAGGGTAAGGAAACTTACTTGTTTCTAGCTAGTATCTAAAAAGGCATTTGTTGGCTTGTCATGGTTTCCATTATGATGTGGTAGTTAAGAGGATGGACTTTGGAGCCAGTAAATCAGAATTTGAGTTCTGGTCTTTCCACCTAATAGCTGAATGATTTGGGTAAAGTCATTTCACATTTTTTTTTTTAAAGATTTTAATTTATTTATTTGAGAGGCAGTGAGTGAGCAAGCGAGAACACAAACTGGGGAAGGGGCTGAGGGAGAGGGAGCAGCAGACTCCCGGCTGAGCAGGGAGCCCAACACAGGGACTTGATCCTGGAACCCTGGGATCATGACCTGAGTTGAAGGCAGACGCTTAACCATCTGAGCCACCCAGGCGCCCCAAGTCATTTCACATCTTAAAGCCTCTTTGTTCTTATCTCTAAAATGATGACAATACCAATTCTCAAGAAACAGTTTAATATCTCCTGAGTACTTACAGATTTGTGTGACAAATTGCTTTTGAAAAATGGAAGCTGTTACTTACATTACCTCTCTGACTTTTTGGTCTCCTTCATTGGCTTTTCTTCTAGCTGCCCTTTAAATGTGGGTATTTCTAAATGACTTCTCCTCCTCCACCACCCCTGCCTGCAGTATATATATATGAAAACCTTTACTTCATGGCTTCAACTAAGTAATATACTCTCTTCTGTTTTCTGGGTTGTAGATCTGAATTCCAGCTACCTTTTAGACAGCTGCACAAGTTAAATAGTAAACTTTGTATCCAGTATTGAACACATGATTATCCTCCATTTTGTTTCTCTTCTGTGTTTTCTGTTTTGAGCCATCATCTTCCACTTGGTTACCTAAACTAGAATTTTCAGAAACCCCTTTGACTTTTATAAAATGTCAAGTTAGTCATTTAGGCTCATCAGTTTTAATACTTGTCAGTTTTAATAATGTCTTGAATTTGTCCCTTTCAGGTCTACATCTCATCTTCTGCGGGGAGAAATGCTATGATAATCCAAACACTGCTTTTCATGCCTTTTAATCTCTCCTCCTGTTGCCACCCCCCTATTCCCCACACTAGGGGAGACCAAACAGAACAAAACTGATTTCTCTGTGGTAACTCACACCTCTGTTTTCCTGGCCCAAGCACTCATCTTTGAATCCTGTTGACTAGGATATAGTAGGCCAACAATAATACTTTGGTTTTAAAAGGAATTATCTTATAATAAAATAATGTAACAGTATTTTTTTTACTTTTTTTAAAAGATTTTATTTATTTGTCAGAGAGACAGAGAGAGTGCACAAGCAGGGAGAGAGGCAGGCAGAGGGAGTAGCAAGCTTCCCATTGACCAGGACCCTGGGATCATGACCTGAGCCAAAGGCAGGTGCTTAATGGACTGAGCCACTGAGCCATCCCATTGTAACAGTATTTTGATGGTATATTTTGTTATTAGTCTATATGTCTCTCTCTATATCTGTATATACCCTATGGAAAATTAAAGAAATATAAAATTGAGGAACAGTGAGAACTAACTTATCTATTCTTTTAAAAAGGTATCATCAGCATTCATTTAATATCTCTTCTACATGTGATAGTCTTTACTTCTAGCTTGAATAAATAGAGTAAATAGAAGAGCGAACCCCTGATTAGCAGATACAAGTAAGCCATGCCTTGATATATTTGAAAAGTATTTGAAATAGGTCAAGTACTGGCAGGGAATGCATTAGCACTAATGACCTACCTAAACTGGTTTAAATTGTCTTTTAATTTTTACCAAAATAATATGAATGCATGGTAATGATTCAAATAGTTCAGAAGAATTTAGGATGAAAAGTGGTTATTTTCTCCTTTTCCACTCTTTCCCACCCTGGTCATATTTCTCAGAAGGAACTTCTATAAGGAATATGCTTATTCTTTTTCTTTTATAAATTCATTTACCAATGTTAGACAATGTCATTTATAAGCTCTCTGCTACAAAAGATAAGAATTTAGGTCATTCAATTTCTTGCTCCTTACTTTCTCCCCTCTTCTTGATATTTGATAGTTTTTTTTTGTTGTTGTTCATATTTTTGGATCATTGGTTACTTCCTTTTTAAGCTTTAAATAATATAGTTCTCTATTTTTATAGCCTCAGCCTCGGTCATTTGTACTTTAATGCTGTCAAAATTGTTAGTGCTTTCTTTTGTTTTTGAAATCATAAAGAATTCTGAAATTAAATTGTATGCTGATACTAAAAATTAAAATGTAGTAAAGACCTGAGTGCTTAGTTTTCATTGTTTCACTCCATTGTCACACCGGACTTAGAATAATTTATATTACATATATTTATTTATGTTTATATATATAATATATGTCGCATTAAAATAAAATGGATTCTTTCTTCCAGAATTATTTCATAGTTAAATTTGTGTCATAGGTACATCATGATTTTCTGGACTTAGTTATATGCCTTGATAAAATTCTTAAATTTCTCTCTCCTAATAATCATATCACCTTTATAAGCTTTCCTTTTTTTGTGGAGCCCATTCTCCTAAAACTTGCAGTTTTTTCTGGACAGTTTGCTTATGTCTGCTGCATGGCTTTCATCCTGGGAAATCTCTTTGTTGTCCCGCTAGGGCTTTCACATAGAGTTTTCATAGTTTGGGAATGCCTTGAAATTGTGTACAGAATTTGTGTGTGAATATATTTTTCAGCTTTCATTGTATTCTTGGGGATGATTCTTAGGATCCCAAAACACATCTGCTTTGAAATCACAATCTTGTGTACTGTGTATTCTAATTATACTAAACTGTAATCATAACCTCTTCATCTCATTGATGCTGTTTTCCTGCAAATGAGACTGCCAATGGACATTATACTGGGGTTTTATAGCATAGTTCCTAGCATAGCCCCCAAGGAGATACATTCTTGGCATTCGCAATCATCTTTCTATTTTCCTCAAATTTCCTAAAGTTATATCTAGCCTTTAGTGATAGTTTTTCAGCTATCTTTCAAACAGTCCGTTTGGCTGCAATGGTGATTATGATCCCCTAAATAATAACAAAGGATGTTACCAATGCCTAATAACCTGTTGATTTTTAATTTTTATTTTCTTGGTCATTTGTTTAAAGGGGGCTTTAGCAACTTTTAGTCTTTGAGTACCTATGGCATGGTATTTTACTGTTTATCATGGCGGGTCTGGTCTTTACCTTTTCTTAGATCAAAAGTTATTTGCCAAGATCCAGAGTAAAAGACAACAAAAGAAACTACAATGGAGTAAATAAGAGATGTTCCAAAAACACTTATTTTTCTTTATTCTTCTTCCTAGCAGTGATCTTGGCTAAAAATGTTCTAAATATGTATATCAATGTTCTTTGGCCAAAAATAAATAGGATAGTATACTATGTTAGTCCTCTGTCTAGTGTTGGGTAGAATGTGGAACACAGGAAAATTCATTTAATTACTTATATATTTTTTAAGATTTTATTTATTTGAGAGAGAGTTTGAGCTCATGAGTGGGGGGAGGGGCAAAGGGCGGGAGAAAGAGACTCTCAAGTGGACTCCACACTGCGTGTGGAGCCCCACGTGGGACTCGATCTCATGACCCTGAGATCATGACCTGAGCCGAAATCAAGAGTCAGATGCTTAACCAACTGAGCCACCAAGGCACCCCTTAATTGCTAATTTTTTAAGGAGTATTTTATTTTGGGAGAGTATGTTTATACTTTTCATGGCACAAGTGGCCATGCTTTCTTTTGCCTCTAGGCCTTTGTTTATTGCTGTTTTTACAATATGGCAAAATATTTTTCTCCCATATTCTTTCACTAGGCTAACTTCTACTTGTCTTTTGGGTCTATCCTGAGATGTCACCATCTCAGAGAAGCTTTCTTTAACCCTTCCGATTAGGTTATGTGCTGCATGTATAGTTCCCTCCATTTATCACTTATTCATTTTATTAACTTATTCACTTTTATCACTTTATTTGAAAGGTTTGTTGAGTGGTGTCTGTGAGCCAAGTCCTGTTGTGAGAAGGGGTCCAGCAGTGAATAAACAAACCAAAATACTGCCCACTATAGAGCTTATATTCTGTTGGGTGAAGATAGACAGGAAAGAATATGAATGTAATACAGGGTAGAGATGAGTTCTAAGAAGAACAGAGCAGAGTGATAGTGGGGAGATACGTACTTAAGGTGACTAGGGAATGCCATTCTGAGGAGGATGAAATTTGCAGTCATTGAGATGAAAGCTGATAGTGAGTTGGGCTAGAATGGTAGAGGTGAAAAATGTTCAGATTCTGAATTATTCTGAAGACTGAGCCATGAAATGTTCAGGTTCTGGAAATGTATTTTGAAGATAAAATCTACATAATTTGCTGATGCATTGGTAGGGAGTATATGAGACAATGAGAAATAAGACCCCAAGATTTTGGCTTGAACAGATATCAAGATTTACTTGGGTGAGGACACAAGAGGAACAGGTTTGGGGTAGGGGTATAGAAGGAATAGTACCAGCTCAATATTAAAGTGGAGAAATCTGAGTGGAAATTTTGAGTATCCAATTCTATATATAAGTATTGAACACAGGTAGATAGCATGAAGCTGAGAAGTTGAGTTCAAAGAATTGATGAAGATATATAAGTATTAAAGGGAGTTATTCTTCCATTGATGCCATTTTTACCTTGTCTCCAGATCTCCCAAGAACAACAAACAAAAAGGCCAGAAAGAAGCCAAAACAGTTTAAGCATAAATGTTATTCCTGTTTACAGGCCTGCAATTTGAGGAAGTTTAGCATGAGCCACCACTCTCTGCCAATATGTAAGAAAAATAATTCTTGGGAGCCTCTCTATTTTAGGATCTCCTTTAACTTCCCCGATCTTCACCGTCCTCACTATGCTTAGAAACTCCTACTATTCTTATTGTGGTCTTTCTCAAACTAGAGCGTCTTTGTGTTTTAAACCTCTTTCATGTAATCACTCATATAATCACTAGTTGGTGCGGGTCTTTGTGTTGTATTAAGCATTATAGTTTTTCACCATGCACCTTGTACCTAGAAGTTAATTGTGGTGTAACCAGCTTCCAAAACTGGATAGTTATCTAAAAAAAGGTGAGAGTTACCTGTATATCTACGTACACATCCCTAGCTAGATTATATACTCATTTAGAGGGCTATCATTTTATTCATAGTTTTATCACCAGCTCCCCTCTTGATGCCTGATAATATAATAGGTTGGGATATTTGTTGACTAAATGAATAATATATTATTACAGTAACTCTTCACTTTTCTAGAGGTTACTTTTCATATCACTTGCCTCTTTGAATTAGGCATTTAGAGCTAGGAAGGACGCAATTCCACTTTTAAGAATCTTCTCAAGGGGGCGCTTGGGTGGCTCCGTTGGTTAAGCTGAACCTTTGGCTCAGGTCATGATCTAGGGTCCTGGAATTGAGCCCCAACCTGGGCCCCCTGATCAGCAGGGGGTCTGCTTCTCTGTCTCCCTCTGCCCCTCCCCACTGCTCATCCTCGCTCTTTCAAATAAATAAATAAAATTTATTTCAAAATAAATAAATAAATATGTGTGTCCACATATAGATAAGTTCATAGCAGCATTATTCATAATAGCCTAGAACTGGAAACAGTTCAGATGCCCAGCAATTGATGAATAAATAAACAAAATGTGGTATATCCATTTAATGGGATACTGTTCAGCAATTAAAGGGAACACACTACTGATACATGTTGTAGTATCAGTGAACTCCAAAAACATTTACGCTAAGTGACAGAAGCCAGATGGAAAAAGCTACATATTGTGTGATTCTATTTTATAGGAAATGTCTAGAAAAAACAAATTTGTTGAGACGGAAAGTAGATCAATAGTTGCTTGGTGCAACTCTTGCACCAAGGTGAGCTTAACTTTAGGCGCAAGGGAGCTTTTTTGGGATAATGGAGATGCTCTAAAGTAATAAGGTTGGTGGTTGCACACCTCTAAATTTACACAAATTATTTAATTGTTCATTTATCATGGATGAATTTAATGGTAGGGAAATTGTACCACAGTAAAGCTATGAAAAACAAATAATTTTGAGCAGCCATAAGTGGTATTTTAGAAAAAATGAAGTTTATTCAGAAATAAACTTTTTGGTTCTCACTATGTCAAGCTTGTTGAGTTTACTTAGGCGAAATTGTAACAAGTCTGTTTTCTAATGCACTGTACATTAAAGGTACTCTCATCAGGAGCAAATGGTAATTGACAGGATGAGAAATAGAAACTTCGGAAAGTATAGCCAGGAAGGACTGTTTAATGTTGGCTTATTACCTTGTATATGTCAGTAGCACCTGAGGCCATCATGACATGAATAGCTCAGTAAAATTATTGATTACAGTGATGACATCTAGTCAGTAAGAAAAGCTTGATTTATTTCTGTGTCCCCAGGTTACGAAACAAGGTAATCACATATTAGAAAAATTTATAAAAATTAATTATTAAAATTGAAGTAAAGGAACTAGTTTCATTTAGATTTTTATTTATATTGGAGAATGGTGCCTAATTATTTGAGGTAAATTATATTATTAACACAGTGTGCTATCTTTTGTATAAACCTGTTACGCCTGACCAGCCACACTGTACTAGCACCTGTAATTAATGATTTTTCTAGTACTAATGATAAAATTACAGGATTTTCATTGGTTTGCATTAATTTGACCATCTTGTAACTAGAAATCTTAAACCTTCAGGATTTTTTCTGACGCAGGTTAATGCACTGAGGTGGTAACATAGAGATTGTTTTAATTTACCTAGTGCTACATAACAGACCTCCCCAAATCTTACTAAGCTTAAAACAGCAACTTATTTCTTATCATTCTGTGGGTTGATGGGGCAGTTCTTGTGCTTGTCTCACCAGCCTTGCATCACAGCTGCGTTTAGCAGGTGGGTTGGCTGGGGGATGGGCCTACTTCGGCTTAGTAAGATGCTGAGCTTCTTCTTTCCAGGTGATGCGCTGTCTGAGGCATCTTCACCCATGGTAGTTTAGGGCAGTGTTCCCAAAAGAGCAAAATCAGAAGCTATAAAGCCTGAAGTTAAGAGTGTCATTTCTGTTGCTTTTTGTTGGTCAAAGCAAGTCACAAGACCAGCTGAGATTGTAAGCGTGGGAAAGTAGACTACAGCTCTTGATGGGAGGAGCAATAAAGTCTTATTACAAAAGCATGCATATAATCTTTAAGTTTTTTCGCCTTTGTGTTCTTTAAAATGTAGAATTCTGCTTTTCAGAATTAAACAGATGATTAGCAATATAAACTGGAAAAAGTTTGCTTTAATATATAAAATGAAGAGGTTGAATTAGAGGAGTTCTTAGAAGCTTCAGTCTGATGAGGCGACAAATAAATACCAGTATTTTCTGTGAGGACAATAGCTTTAGCTTTGCTTGTTCCTATACAAATTTTATGTCATTCTATGGCAATTTGAATGTTGAAATGTATTGAAGAGGTGTTTTGAACTTTGAAATTTGATTGATCTATATTGGCATTTTACCCTCTTATGGTCTATTACTGTATCTGGAAAGTGAGTATAAAAAGATACTTAGATTGGGAAATAGAAAAAAGTTCTGGAGATAGATGGGAGTGGTGATTGCACTTTTAAGATTTTATTTATTCATTTAGAGAGAGAGAGAGCGCGAGCAAATGTTGGGGGGGTGGACAGGATAGAGTGGGAGGGATTAGGGTTACTTTTCCTAAAATTTATTTACTCTTTGTTCAGAAAAATGCATTTGAAATATTGACTAAAGTAGAATCATTTTGTATAATAAAAGGAGACTCCTACAAAATCCTACGAACCTTTTTAAAAATGAGTACTCTTTGTGTGAATTTGGATTTTCAGGTAATCTTAAGAGATTTGCTTTTATTGGATAGAATATGTCATTCTCTTTTGATGTTTCACATTTCCTTCTTTTATGCTTTCTTATCCTGGAAAGACATAATGAAGTATTTTGCCCAACTTTGGGGATTTGTTCAAGGGATTAAATCACCACTCTGTGTTAGGATACATAAACTCATTTGAGACATGAGTTGATGCCTGATACTGCATTCATTTACAGTCAGCAGTGCAAAATTGACTTTGTGATTTTTATGTTGAGAATCTTGAGGATTGGTAGTTGATTGATTGTCCATCCATGTGCTGGTGTTCTTGGTGCTAGAGATACAGCAGAGAATGATACAAATGTCCTTGCTCTCATGGACTTAAGTTCAAGTTGAGATTTTAGACAACAAACAGTTAACAGAAATAAATATATACTTTGATTTGGAGATAAGTGATAGGAAGAAATAAAAAAAAAGGATAAGAAGTTAGACAGTAATGAGGAAGAGGAGACTGTTTTAGAGAAGAATGCTTAACAGTGGCTTTTCTGAAGAGAAGTGTGGGAGTGAGCTATGCAAAGAAGTGGCAAAGAGCATCCCAGACTTGAGAAAGAGCAAGTGCAAAGGCTCTGAGGTAGGGCCAAGGTTGGTGAAGTTGATTAACAGCAGGAAGACCAATATGACAACTACTGAGTGAGGCTAGAGTATGAAAGGAGATGAGGTCTTAACGATAGGCAGGTGTCCTATTTAAATTTTATTCTGAGGACTTTGTATTTTAAGTGTGGTGGGAAACCATTGGGATTTTTTAAAAGCCTTTTATTTTGAAATAATATTAGACTTAAAAAATTTGCAGAAATAGTGCAGAGAGTTCCCATCTACTCTTTACCCAGTATTAGTATCTTGCATAATCATGCAAGTAAATCAGTTGCAATAAGTTTTTTGAGGTAGTGTGTTATTTTAAAATTCTCACTCTCCTGCTTCCATGTGGAGAAGACTGAAGAGGTAAGAGAGGAAGTATGGAGTCCAGTTTGGAGGCTAGCGTAGCGATGTAGATGCGAGTTGATGAGGGTGGTAGCTGACAGTTCCCTTAAAAGAGGTTTATCCAAATAGCTTCCTGGGACTCATATTTTTAAAAGCTTGATTTAGAATATCATACTAAGAAACTGCACAAAGCTTTCCCTGAGACCAAACTTCTGTACTTGGTTGTTTTTTAAGAGGAACAAAATACTAGCATAATTTGGACCAAGAAAAATATTGTGCATAAGCAATTTTGTTAATGAAAGAAGGTAGTAATTGAAATAGATGAGTAAAGAACTATAGCCACATTTCTCTGTGTTGAAAATCAGTGAGTTGCTATCTTAGGCATTGGTTCCTTATTGTAAGTTGCCAGTAATTTTTCTCTCAAAGAATGAAAACTAGTAAATAGTACATTTCAGTCACTTTTGTCGATACTTACTTTGTGTGGAAAATGCTTCTTAATTTGACAGAGATTAATTACCAAGATTTTTGGATGCAAAGGTACAATCTCATTTTATGATCTGCATGGCTAATCTTTATCATGTTTATTTTCAGTTTTTACATATTTTACTTGAATGTTAAGAGTAATGATTCATAGTTTGAAATTTTAACGAAAGCATTGTACAGATATTTTGCTGATGTATATAGTTAATCTACGTATCCATGATATGCTTTTAAAGTATTAATGAATAGAATGAATTCTTCTCAGAGTTGTACTTTTCTAATGTTCTGTTCCGTAACTTCAAACGATTTATTACTAATTTATGTTCTTAAACTATTTCCTGCTTTTTGTTTGCTATAAAACAATTAGGTGATGAATTAAGAAAACTTTCTTCTGAATGTTGAACCTAAAATTAAGTACTTTTTAGTAGTATCTGCTCTCCTTCACTTGTAAGAACTAAATGGCAGCATTTTTTGTGGTTGAAGCCTGAAAGTTGTAGACACTTTTGCTCTTTGTTATAATTGAACTCTTTAATGCATAACTTTATGGAATTTATGTTCATTAAATAGGGAACATAATTGAGATGATTGAGTGAGATACTTGTAGAATATTTGGAACAATGTGTGGCAAGGAGTGCATGCTCACTTAATATTAACTCTTATTAGAAGTACTATAAGTAGTATTGGGATTATTTAAAATAGCCTTATTTTTGCTTGTTTTGAAGAAGTGGTCTGTGAGCCTCCTTTGTTGTTTACCTAATATTTAGTGGGTAGCTTCTGAGTGTCAGGCACTGTCAGGTGTTCTTATGTACATTATTTTGACTCATGATGAGGGTTTTAGGCTCTGAGAGATGAAGTCGTTTGGTCATGGTTGTGCAGTAAGAGGTAGGCTTTCTAACAAAACTACCCAAACCTGTCTTCTGTCATTGACATATAAAGCCCTTTTATTTTGTCAAAATCACTCATCTGATAGGTGTTTATATTGGATACTTTTTTTATGTGCAGAGCTATATGATATGGGTTGTGGAGACTGAAGAAATGAGTTTCATACACTGTCTTATAATGTTGGAGATAGCTGTGATACAAGGTAGAAAATGATATTATTAGAAATTATACACATTTAGAGGACGGAGATGTTGTTTGCATTCAGGGATGAAGTTTAATCAGGGATGGGATTTTTTTTTTTAAGATTTTATTTATTTATTTATTTATTTATTTATTTATTTATTTGAGAGAGAGAGAGAGAGAGAGCGGAGCAAACTCTGCCCTGTGTAGATCCCATTGTGGGACTTGATCCCTTGTGACCTGAGCCTAAATTAAGAGTTGGATGTTTACCAGACTGAGCCACCTAGGTGCCTTGATGGTTTCTTGAAAATAGGTTAACATTTAAACTAAGTGATTTGGGAGTAGTGGGATTTGGACATCTCAGTAGAGGAACCAATAATGAAAACATGAGATATGTATAGAAAATAGTGAATAGTTTGTTTTGGCTACTGTGTGTGAATGAATGTAGGGGAAATTTTAGATTGAAAGGTAAATTAAATTTAGGACCAAATTGTGTAGGGCCTTGAAAACTTGACTGTTTTGAATTCAGACATTCATTAGTTGAGTGAATTTTTTTCAGTCATTGTAGAAGCTAGTTACATGTGGTTTGGGGAAATAAAATTGAATGAGAAATTTAGACCACAATGAGATTTTATTAAAAAGGGAAATTGGTGGGCATTCAGAATGCTAGAGCACTTTATTAGGAGTAAGGAAATGAGATTTCCAATCCTCGCCCTGCCATGAAGTAGTTATGTAACTTTGGAACACTTCTTTTACATTCTGTGTGCATTAGGTTCTCAGTATGTAAAATGAGGTTTGTATAAAAGATCATTAAAGCCATAATGAGATAGTGACTGTGTCTTTTTTTGTCCCAACTAGGATGCTGAAATTGATAGGAGGTACTATTAATAATTAAGCCCAGTAGCAACTGAATTATATTCTTGCTTATCTTAATGAGTCTTTCACCTATTATGTTTCAAAACTCAAATTTAAAGTACTAGAAAGCAAGAAAAAGGACTAAGACATTTAATTATAAATGTTTAATGTTGAACAAGGTAAAGATAGTATAATCTGAGGAAATAGAACCTTTTAAAAGTTATTTATTTTTAATTGAAGTATAGTTGACACACAGTGTTCCATTAGTTTCAGGGTGTATGGCATAGTGATTCCAGAAGTTTATATGGTAATACTATGCTTACCAAAAGAGTAGCCACTACCTGTCACAATATAGTGATGTTGTTATAACACCATGGCCTATATTCCCTGTGCTATATGCCTTTTAATCCCCTGACTCACTCATTCTATCACAGGAAGCATGTGCCTCCCACTCCCCTTCACCCATTTTGACCATCTGCCACACCCTGGAAATAGAATCACTTTTAAATAAGTATCTGCTTGATGTAAGAAATGGTAATGATTAAAAATGTGCATATGAACATGGAATTGTTTTGAAATAGATATATTCTTCAAAATAAAGTCAGTCTCGTAGATAAAGCTAAAAACAGTTACACATCGGAGCGCCTGGGTGGCACAGCGGTTGAGCGTCTGCCTTCAGCTCAGGGCGTGATCCCGGCGTTATGGGATCGAGCCCCACATCAGGCTCCTCCGCTATGAGCCTGCTTCTTCCTCTCCCACTCCCCCTGCTTGTGTTTCCTCTCTCGCTGGCTGTCTCTATCTCTGTCAAATAAATAAAATCTTTAAAAAAATAGTTACACATCACTGTAAGTGTACACTTCAATATGTCTGGCATTTAGAGGAAGTAATGAGGTACTTCATTTACACATGATATCTAGACAGAATTCTTTAGATGTCTTTGGGGACTGAAGTCTTTAGGGTAGTTTATCCTGTGTTAGCTGGGTCTACCAGACTGCTGTTCTTACTATTCTAAATAGTCTTGTAACAGTTTTTTTTTTTTTTTTAATCTTCCCTTGATGTTATACTCACTGCTGTAAATTTTTTGGCTTATCATAATGGTTTGGTACAATTATATGGAGAGGCATCTTTCCCCTGACCTTCCTGTATAAGTAAGAACTGCATGAGAACTTCACAATTGTGTGGATTTGGTAGCAAGTTTGTTATTTCAAGCCACTTTCCCATATTTTCTAGTTTTCTCATATTCTACATAAGTGATTCTCAGACATTTAATGTACATTCAGATCACCTGGATATTTTGTTAGATCTGCCACGAGCCTGATTCGTGGATCTGCCGTGGGCCTGAGAATCTGCTATTCTAATAAGCTCCTAAATGATGTGGAGTTGCTGTTCTGTAGACCACACTCAGTATTAAAAGTTCTGGAAAGTTTATTGGAATTCTGTCAGTCTTATGATATACAGGGCATTAAATATGGCTGTATTCTTTCAGAACCTATATTGATAGTTTTAAAAAGAAAACTTAGGACTTTTGTAAATCTAATAATACAGTTGCTTGAATAATATTTATCTTTTGTATTCACATTTCCCTCTTTCATATTTACCAGTGTCTTAACCCTAGTTTTGCTTCTTTCTCATTTCCTTTTTTGTTGTTGCGGTTTTTTGCTTTTGTTTAATGTATTATCGTGTTTTGTGGATCTGGTCAGGGAACCGTTACTGTATTTTATGTTTGTATCTACATTTTATTTTGCATGCGTAACGTGGCTTTGCCTGGATGTTCTTTTTGGTAAGTTCCAAATTTATAAAGCATATTGTTTTTTTGTAGTGTAAGTTACAGTGTTTTTCATCGTTTTTTTTCCTCTCACTTCTAGTAATGTGATCATGCTCATGAGTTGTTTTTAATTTTTTTAAAGAGTTCATTTGACATTTGCCTAACATTTTCCAACTTTCCTTAATAGTAGTGCAGTTTGATACTAATCTGCTTTGATTGGTTTTATAGCCTCACACTGTCAGTTGCTGATCACTATTAGCAGTTGCTGTTTTAAGTATTTTGGTTTTTTAAAAAGCCTTAATCATCTAGAGATAAACTGTTCTAAGAGCTTGTGCTTCCATAGCAGTCATAAAAGAAGATAGTTTATAGTAAAATTAAATGTCTTTGTTCTGAATGAACAATGCATTCTAATTTTGTTTTTACAGCAACAGCTTGCACAGCTACAGAAAGAAAAATCAGAGATTCTGAAAAATCTGGCATTGTACTACTTCACATTTGTAGATGTTATGGAATTTAAGGTAATATATTTTAATATGTAGAATTTAACATAGAATGATGTTTGTTAATTGTATAAATTGCTTTATCACTTGTAGATAATAAAATTTTAATTCTTCTAGAAATAAGATTTAAAATACATTTTATTTGTGTGTGTTTTCTAAATTTAGTATTGTTTATATAGGTAAAAGATTAAAATAAGCTGTATTTTCAGGACCATGTTTGTGAATTGCTGAATACTATTGATGTTTGCCAAGTCTTCTTTGATATTGTAAGTATTGTTTTCAGAAAAATTTCCCATTCTCTTCTGGTTTTCTAATAGAACTGAGGGGGCTGAATATTTTTCTTCAGAAAAAAATCTTCACGACTAGTGTGTGAAATTTTAGCATTGTCAATTTGGTTTATTTTGTAGCACTTTTTTAAGGTAAGGAGTTACAGTGTATTCTCTATTTTACTTGTTATTTGTGACTGGATATAAGTCTTGCACATATCGGAAAATAGTTGTTAATATTTGTATTTTATTTTAGAAGGCCCAATTAAAAAAAGTTAAGTGAATAATATCTTTTTCTATAAAAGACATACTTGATGGAATCTTTCTTAGGTAAGATAATTTCTACATACAGGAAGTCAAAGTGAAAAATGTCTCCATTGACAATTTACTTAGTCAATGAATTTTATTACTTATTACTTAATACTCCTTTTTCTTGCTTAGTGAGATTGGCTCCATATGCCTTCTTATTCTCGTTTTGCTTATTCTGTTAAACTATCATCAGTTAAGGCAATAACAAACCTTTTTTCATCCATAAAATTGTGTCACCAACACAAAACTGTTACCTGTAACTTCCAAATTTTAGGTATGTTTTTGGTGAAAGGAATTAGAATCTTAGAAATGGGGTAAAATAAATAACTATAGAAAATTATTGGCTTTCAGTAGTTGCCATGAAGATTTTTAGAAGTCTTTTTTTTTTTTTTTTAAAGATTTGATTTAATTATTTGACAGACAGAGTGAGAGAACACAAGCAGGGGGAACAGGAGAGGGAGAGGGAGAAGCAGGCTCCCTCCTGAGCCACCCAGGCATTCCTGCCATGAAGATTTGTGTGTGTGTGTGTGTGTTTAAAAGTTTACAAAATAAGGAGTTAAACTTGATTTTTGTTTTCTAGACTGTAAACTTTGATTTAACAAAGAACTACTTAGATTTAATCATAACCTATACAACACTAATGATACTGCTGTCTCGAATTGAAGAAAGGAAGGCAATCATTGGATTATACAACTATGCTCATGAAATGACCCATGGCGCAAGGTAGACCTTCATTATACAGATCTTTGTGAAATTCTCAGTTTGATGGCTAACAACTCATTGAAATTTGGTATGTCTGTTTTAAGTGACCGAGAATACCCACGCCTTGGTCAGATGATTGTGGATTATGAAAACCCTTTAAAGAAGATGATGGAAGAATTTGTACCCCACAGCAAGGTAAGACCTGGTTTTTAGATGCACTTAGTAGGCATGTGAAATACAGGGTCAGGACATCGAGCCCCGTGTTGGGCTCCATGCTGAGCCCACATGGCGTTTGCTTAAGATTCTCTTCTCTGCCCACCCTCTGCCACTCCGTGTGTACTCTTTTGCCTGCTCTCTAAAAGATAAATAAATAAATAGGCATATGAGATGGCATAAGGGTGAATAGTTAGAGTGATAAACTTCTTTTATGAAAAACATTATAATGGGATATGAATAATAGCTGTGTATGGTTTTATCTCATTGTGAACCAGAGAACTCATTAGTTAGAGTCCAAATAGTATTTGGAGACTCAGGGATCATTCGCTATAGTTTTTAGATTTGGTATAAGGTATAGAGGTAGTGGAGTTTAGTATTTGAGAATGTCTACTCTGATACCAGACTACCTGGGTTCTAATCCCAACTCTGCCAATTATTAAGTATGTAATATTGGGCAAGTTATTTAACCAAGTTCATTGTATCTCAGTTTTCTTATCTGTAAAAATGGAATAATAGTACCTACCTCGTATGGTTGTTAGGATGATTAAATGAGTTACTTCATAAAAAGTATTTGGATATATAGTATTTGATACATTATAGCTATATTATTAATAAAGTCTCTTAATGAGAAAAAATGATGAGTTTTGAGAAAAATAATTTGGAATATCTGTCTTTTACAATATATTAAAAAAATAGTTCTTAATGAAACAATTTTGGTTCAGAGGAGTCTTGCCATGTGGCTTCTCTGCAGTAGGGCTGATTGAATGTTCCTAAACACATCAAGGAAATGTATAGGTATCTCATACATCCTTATTATAGATCAGGAAATTGAGGGCTGGAGAAGTGACATAATTAGTCATTTGGCAGTAATAATGGCAAAACCAGAGCTAAAGCCCAAGATTTCAGAATCTTGGTTCATTCTCTTTGAATGATGAGAGTTAGACATTTTAATGATACACTATTTTGTATAAATCTGTTAATGTCAAGAATTTTCCTTCAGTTTTCTTACTCCTGTGAGAATTCTGAAAATGCATTTATAGAAGATATGTTAGCAGTTTAATTTTTTGCATAGCTGTATTATCCCACAAATTTATATAGGTTTAATGTTTTAAAGTTATTGGATCATTAGAAAGAAGCTAGTGGATGGCATCAGCTTTGAAGTAAAAATCAGCATTGTAGTTGGAAGTATCGGGATTCCTCAGAGTCCTGAGCATATCATAGTTATCTGTCTCTGATTTTGGTAATGCTTTTTCCTCACCTAGAACTGTCTTTCCTACTCCTCCCTTGTTTTCTCTGTGGATCCGTTTCTGACTTCTTGCCAATCATGTATGGCCTTGTTTTATTTACCCACTTCAGATTTGTTTCTTTTCCCACTTAGGTGATGAAAATTTCCTTAAAGGCTGTTGGATCTCTTTTTAGGTTCTCCATAATTATTTGCATATACTAGACTATTAAATTGCTTGAGGAGAATTATCCATTTGAATTAGACCATTTATTTCCTAATCATGATTTTTCTGATGTTCCATGATATCTGTTTTTTTTTTTTAGATATTCATCTTTTCTTTTCTTTTCTTTCTTTTTTCTGGAGAGTGTGAATGGGGGGAGGGGCAGGGGGAGAGAAAATCTTAAGCAGACTCTGCGCCGAGTACGGAGCCCAACAGAGGACTTGTTCCCACAGCCCTGAGATTATGACCTAAGCTGAAATCAAGTCAGATGCTTAACTGACTGAGCCATATAAGCACCCTAGTATCCCAGGTTTTGGTAGAAAGTCTATCCTATATATGCTAGGATTTGTTAAAATTAATTTAATTTTAAAAATGTATTTATAATCACTTGGTAGAGTATAATAAAAATACAGATTTCTGGGGTCTACTCCCTGAGGTTCTGGTTCACTAAGTTTTAGGTAGAACCCTGGTTTCTGTTTTCTGAACAAATCCCATGGTAGCTCATGTGCAGCCTGATTAAAGAGTCACTCTTGGGGGCGCCTGGGTGGCTCAGTCGGTTAAGCATCTGCCTTCCGCTTGGGTCATGATCCCAGGGTCCTGGGATCGAGCCCTGCATTGGGTGCTCTCTGGCTCGCTCTCTCTCTCTGTCAAATAAATAAATAAAATCTTTAAAAATATAAATAATAAAAAAAATCACTCTTGTACAGAAATTTTAGGAAGCTAAGATGAGTAGCAAAGCACAGTTAAAAGCAAATAAGCAGATGAGAAGAAACATTAAATACCTGGGTGATAAAGCTGTAATTAACAGTCCCAATAGCAAAGAGAAGTTAACTAATTTATTAAGATAGAGTACATTTTTTATAAGGCGTTCTTTGGAGAAATATGAAATATGTTGAGTTCTATTAACACTTAGTCATATAACCCTAATGTTCTATTATTTCAGTGTGAACTATCAGAATACAAAAGAATGACACTAGGCTTCCTACCCCTTTTGAAATAGAGATCCTAAAATTGCCAAACATTTTAACTTCTAAGGAAGTAACATGATTTCCTGAGCTAAGCTCTTGCCCAGGAATGCAGAATCTGTGTTGCTTTTATGAAATTAAAAAAAAGAAATTGAGAGGAGATAGCCAGAGCCACCTCAGGTATTATATGGAGCATAGTTGTAATTAGGCTTTGTACTTTGAGGATGATACAGTTAGAAACATACAGTAGTTAGAGCTGAAATTTAAATGGAAAGGGAAAAAAAAATTATTCCTCAACTTCCTTTTTTCCTGTTTTAATTAGTCTCTTTCAGATGCACTGATTTCTCTTCAGATGGTGTATCCTCGAAGGAATCTTTCAGCTGACCAGTGGAGAAATGCCCAGCTGTTGAGTCTCATCAGTGCACCTAGTACAATGCTTAATCCTGCACAGTCTGACACTGTATGGTTCTGTTTTTCCCTTTTTGAATGGAAATAGAAAAGTTGATTTTTAAAAAATATCAGTTATGCAGTGTTGTTGCAGTTTTTCTTATTAATATTAGCCTATCAGTGAAATTTATTGTGGAATGCTCAGTAAGTTATACTGTTGAGTTTTTTATTTCTAAATTCTGATGCCGAGTTAGTACAATTAGTGTAAGTATTTTCTTTTAAAATTTAAATGTTTGTTCTGTTATAGTAGAAAATTTGGAAAATGCAGAAAATTTTAAAGAAGAAAACAAAAGTCACCTGAATCTTCATCAACTAGAGAAAATCATTATTACATTCTTTCACACAATGGACCCTTGAACAACACAGGTTTGAACTGTGTGGGTCCACTTACACCTGGATTGTTTTGATAAATACTGTAATTACAGTATTTTCTCTTTCTTAAGATTTTCTTAATAACATTTTTTTCTCTAGCTTAATTTACTATAAGAGTACATTATATAATATGTATAACGTACAAAATATATGTTAATTGACTTTATGTCATTGGTAAGGCTTCTGGTCAATAGTAGGCTATTAGTAGTTAGTAGTTAAGTTTTTAGAAGTCAGAAGTTTTAGGTGAATTTTCAGCTACACAGGGAGGGAAGGTTGGCACTTCTCACCCTCACGTTGTCCAAGGGTCGACTGTATTTTCAATCTTTTCTCTATGTATATGAACATAGGTGTTCTGCAGATGGAGAATACACACACATAATTACTGATTTGGATGACATTGAGCATCCATGTACATAAATCATTTTTAACTTGATTAAAATATTATCCTTTGGAATATTACAAACTCTGAAATAGACTTGGGAAATTTGGAATAGACTTTTGGATACTTATCATTTACCAGATTGAAGATAGTTTAACAACAATGTTATTTTAAGGGAGGTTTCAGGGAGTGTAAATGTGAAAGGGGCCCAGCTCTCATTGTCCTTTAGGGACTGCATGTTTAAATATAAATTACAACACTTTTATCCAACTTTTCAAATACGTCATGTGGTATTTGATCCATGAATTGAGTAATAAGAATTTTTAGGAGAAAGAGAAAGAGTGACTCAGCACAAGATTTGTTTTTTTAGAATTTCTTTTAATCACAAATTTGTGTGTTCTCTTTTTAAGATGCCTTGTGAATATCTCTCTTTGGATGCAATGGAAAAATGGATTATCTGTAAGTAAAATTAGTTTTGTAATTACCCCTCAGGTATTAAGTTTTAGAGAAAAATATTGGGTAACATAGATTACTTCTGTGCTAAGCACTGTACTCAGCCTTCTCAGTGCCTTACCTCATTCAGTTCTCATACTGACCCTCTCAGGATAGATAGTCTGTTTTATAGATAAGGAATCTAAAGCTTAGTCCACATAGCTGATAAGTGACAAAGACAAAATAAGAACCCAACCTAATGCCAAGGCTCATGGTACATTGTATTGCCTCTCAATGAAGTCATCAAAACTACATTTTTGTTTGGTTTTTACTGATTTTTAAAAAATACTGTGTTTATTCAGTTAAGGTTTTTGATTTTGATTTACTTCAGTACATTTAATAGTGACTCGTGGTTGGCAGTTAGATACATGGAGGATAAAATTACTAGTTGTGCTCCTGAAAAGATCACAAACTATAGGGGAAATAGACACAGTGACCCACAGATATAATACAGAATGAGAATTGCTATGATAGAATTACTTCTAGCACCCCGAAGTCCGGTGGCAGAGGGGAATAATTTTGAGCAGTTTGTGTTTTTTACTTCTTCTGGTATTTGTTTCTTGATTTATTAGCCATTAGGTAGTATTTGTTGACTTTTTATTATAGTATGTCTCAAACTATAGTGAAGGACCAGTTTTCTTTTTTTATTTCTATTTTTATTTTTTTTAAGATTTTATTTATTTATTTGACAGAGATAGAGACAGCCAGCGAGAGAGGGAACACAAGCAGGGGGAGTGGGAGAGGAAGAAGCAGGCTCACAGCAGAGGAGCCTGATGTGGGGCTCGATCCCATAATGCCGGGATCACGCCCTGAGCCGAAGGCAGACGCTCAACCGCTGTGCCACCCAGGTGTCCCCAGTTTTCTTTTTTTAAATTCTTTTTTTCGATTGATACTTATATAAAATACGAATTACTAAACTACTAACAACTAGAAGTGAATTACTAGAGTTACCAGAAATAAAGTAATAAAGACACAAATTAGAGCCCACATTTTTAATTATTAGATTCAGTTTAGTCTAACAATTAGATTATTACTAGGTTTCTACTCCTAATTGTCAAATTTTTGTGAAAGTTTCTAAGTATTTTATTTCTTTATTTAATCTCATTATGCCCTGGCACTTTGAATAGCACTGTTATTAGTATGAAAGAGAGCACATACTCTTTTCTGGAAGATTTTATTTATTTATTTATTTATTTATTTATTTATTTATTTATTTATTTAGAGTGTGCACACATGTGAGTGGGTGAGGGGGGCAGACGGAGAGGGAGAGAGAGAGAGAATCTCAAGCAGATAGGCTGAGCATGGAGCCTGTCTCAAGGCTTGATCTCACGACCCTGAAATAATGACCTGAGCCAAAATCAAGAGTTGGATGCTTAACTGACTGAACCATCCAGGTGCCCCTCCTTAGCCATTTTATTAATTATATTTTTTACATTGATCTGTTTTGTGATACTTACATTTTCTTCTATAATGATAGTTAAGATTTTAATCCTTTCTCTTAGTTGACTCAAAACACAGGTTTCAAAGTGTTGATTTTGCTGAAATGTATTGTGATCCTTGATTGTTCATGTTTATGGAAGTGTGGCTGTAGAACAGAGGTGATCAGTAGAGTTACATGGCATGGGTGACCTAGAGTTAATAGCACTAGTTCCCCCAGTCTGTATAGGAATGCTGATCACAGGGCTTTGTATGATGAGCAGGGAAGTGGGTCAGAAGGCAGACTACCCCAATTGGGGATACAGGGATATAGAGAAGGCAGACAGATTTGGGATGACCACAGTTGCCGAGGTAAGGAAAGTGTTTACTCTGAGTGTTGCTGCTTTCATGTAATTGAGCCTTGAATAGAGTTAACAGAGGTTAAGAATTACCTTAAACTCTGTACTTGTCTTTTTGACCTCGATATTCATAATAGGACTTTTCTGTAGAAAGTGGTCTATTTTCTTTAGCACTTTGCTTTAGATTAGTTCAGAGTGTGGTCCTTGGGTCAGCAGCATCACCTAGAAACTTGTTAGGTACACAGAATCTTGATTTCTACCTTAGACCTGCTGAATTAGACTGTGAATGGATCCTTGCAATCTGATTTAAAAAATCATAAGCCTTGCCAGTAGTTCTGATGCAAGCTAAAGTTTGAGGATCACGGGTCTAGATTATAGGCTGGGGCCAAGAGTTACTGAGAGTCTGGAATGTTGAAGACCCATCTATTTGGAATGCAGTTATAAAATAACTTATCCTAATGTTCTTTTCAGGGTCTATTCTTGCTATATTGGTTGGATTCAGAGGACTCCTTGGGAAAGATCTCTTTTCATCTCTGGAGTTTTGGGTTACTAATTCCAGTCTCTTTTTAAATTGATAGTTGAGTTCTACCTGCTTTCTATCCTAAAAGATTTTCTCTAACTTTCTTGTCTAGTATTGGTCTTTTATCTTGTTTTCCAACATTTTTGTGGCTTGAAACATTTAAAAAATTTTTTTCTGTCCTTTTATTGGGACGTTCGTGGAGAAAGGAGGGTATTGTGTGATTTAATAAACCATCCTAATCTTGGGCAGTCAAATTTAAATTACATTACCTCTTTTGATTCTATCATAAACAAATGGATATACTAAATTTAAAGGTAATCCATATCTTAAAAAAATAAAATATATGGTAGCCCATAATATAACTGCTAATATTTTTAGAGAAACCTTTTATTGTCAGCAGCAATTTTGTGAATCTAAGTATTCAACAAGGCATAAGACACTAAGTGAGATCTCTTTTTACTTGAGTTAAGAGTAGAAGGTCATTATATAAGGCAAGAATCTTTTACAAACAATTTCTCTTGAGGATTCTTTAAATTTCCATACATGTATTCTATATCTTTGCTTGTGTGCCAGATTGTATAATTGGCTTGTGTATAGGGGTCCTGTTGCGTTAAATATATTTTTATGTGTTTCAGGAAATTTGAGAAAGTTAAATACACTTCTGTACATATGACTCTACAGTATATGCCTACTTAACTTAAAAAGTTAGCTTGCTTGTGTAGTGGCCCTTTTAAAAGAAGGTTGAGCTAAGAATAAAAAGATAAATGGCAAGTTGTATGTTAGTGATTCAGGAGTTTAAAGGTGGGAGTGACTACTGAGAATCCTAGGGAAATTTCACAGGAAATAGGATTGGTTTGTAATTGGCCCATTACAGTACCTTGCGTACAGCAGGCACTGAGTAAATTTTGAATGAATGACAGATGAGGTTTTGTGGCTTAGTGTAGAAGGCTAGAGAGGGCATCCACAAACATATATATGACTGTACATTGCTGTAGGATCTCCAAAGGAGATAACAAAAGGTGAAAGACATATTTGAATTCATATACTAGAGAGCAGCATAATATATTGAAAGAATCTTAGACTTTAACGGTAAATACTTGAGGCTAACTCTAGCTCTAACATGTTAATGGTATAACTTTAGGTAAGTCATTGAACCTTCGTTTTTTCAACTATAAAAGAGAAGATTACCATCTATTTTATCTACTCCACAGAATCATGTGAGATAATATATGTGAAAACTTATTTGGTAAACTATGCATTGCTCTGAAAATGGAAGATGCTATTGCATTTCTTCTAGTGATTTCGTAAAGAAGATTAGTCTTATTTTTCAGTTAACAGTTGTAATGATTATTGTCTTATGTGTTAATTAGTAACTTCTGATCTTTGGCTTAAAATATTTTATAAAGGTTTTTGAAAATGTCTCTTACTCATTTATTAAAATGACTTCTTACCCAGCCCAGAAGCAACATTTCTTTTTCTCATCAGTGTGGGTTGAAAGAAGTGATTTTGCAGAATACAGAAAATTATTGAGAAAAATACTGTTATCATCTTGTATGTATATGAAATATTACCTGTCACTTGAAATCTTCAGCTTAGTGATTATGTTTATATTTCTGAAAATTTTGAAAGCTACTTTGTAACGGAAAGATTTTAATTTTGGAATTCTTTTATATTTGTATTTACTTCTGTTTTTTTAAAGTTGGCTTCATTTTGTGCCATGGGATTCTAAATACTGATGCGACAGCATTGAACCTTTGGAAGCTAGCTCTTCAGAGTAGTTCTTGTCTCTCTCTCTTTCGGGATGAAGTTTTCCACATTCACAAAGCTGCAGAAGACTTATTTGTAAACATACGAGGGTATGGCATTTTCATTTATCTTGTCTTTTTGGAGAAGGGTAATGAGTGGATTATCTTTATTGAAGTTTGGTGATAGAGAAGGTCATGTCATGCAAGAAGATACCACCTGTACTCTCTTACTGGCCATAGCACGTTTTTTTTTTTTTTAACAATCATCCAGATACGGTAGTATTCATATTTTTTATAGGTAACTTCATAGATTAAAGTATCTAGTGTTTCTGCCCTTTCAAAATTTGTATCCTAGGATAAAGAAGATGTGTCCTCTTTTGCAAATCATGATACGGATATAGACATAAATATTGCTAAAAGTACCATATATATTTTAGAGTTTTGACATTTTTGTAAGTGCTGTTTAAAAGTATGTGAGTCAATCAAAAGCTCTTCTTTAAATTAATTACTACAATTACAGACGTCAAACTGCTCACATAAGAAATCAGGTTTCCTTTTAATAAGGTGTTCCAAGTGACTCATTCATATTCATTCCCTGTAAACCAAAGAGTTCATACAAATTTGTTTCCTTGAAATTTTTAATGCCTGCATTTCTTTCCACATGAGGGTCTATAGACAGTATGTAAAAGGTTGAACTCAGAGTTGGTAGCAATTTTGAAATCTTTTGAAATTAGGAGCATCTGAAATATTCTGGGATGCCCTGTAACTGAAAATGTTGAATAATTATGTTTGTCTTCTTAGTTTCAGATAGAAATGAAGCTTACCTACATTTATTTCATATCGAGTTTACAAATGTCTTGATGAAATTGAGATGAAGCATCTGTTATTAAAAAATAAAGATCTGTTTAACACTACCAACTTAAGCCTCAAATTTTAGTGTGTGTAAGAATTACAGGTTCCTGAACATCATCCCTAACTTGTATTTCCTATATTTGTATCTTGAAGAGGCTAAAGGAATCTGCTTTCTTTCCCCCAGTAATTTTTGAAGTAAAATTTAGACAAAAATGCATAGATTTTAGGTGTCAACAACTTTGTGTGTGAATGCCCTAGGTGATCACCTAGATCAAGATGTAGAACATTTCCATCATCCCCAGGAAATTGATTTGTACCCCTTTTGGTCAGTACTGCCACCCCTGATCTCCCACCTCTCAGTCCCTTTATCAGGTGACCACTGTTGTGATTTCTGTCACTGTTGGTGTTTCTGACATTTTCATGTGGTAGTTTTTCAGTCATGAAATGAGGTCTAGTGCCCTGTGTATTTTCCAGCTCTTAATCGGCTTCTATTTTGGAGTAGCTGGAAATATCCTATGTCATATGGGATACTTTCTAATTGATTTTCATTTTCTTTTTCTTTTTCTTTTTTTTTTAAAGATTTTATTTATTCGACAGGATAGAGACAGCCAGTGAGAGAGGGAACACAAGCAGGGGGAGTGGGAGAGGAAGAAGCAGGCTCATAGCGGAAGAGCCTGATGTGGGGCCCGATCCCAGATCGCCGGGATCACGCCCTGAGCTGAAGGCAGACGCTTAACCGCTGTGCCACCCAGGCGCCCCTGATTTTCATTTTCTAATTGACTCAGGTTGAAAATCATGAAACTTGTATTTTGTTTGAGCATATTGATAGCTTCTCTGGGGAATTGTATTTAAATATATGTAAGCATTTAGAACCAGGTAGTCTATATATTGAGCGAACTTGTGTATGGTACACATAAGCTTAATGACACCATGAGACCGATTGTCTTGATGTTACGCTTTTGTTTTCTTTTTTTGTTGTTGTTAGGCTTTTCTAATAATAAATTTACCATTTAAGAATCTTCATATTTGAAGTTGAGAAATCTTAATTTTTTATTAAATCATAAGTGATCAATTTAAAATATGACGTCCAGTGGTTACACGTCAGATCGTTAAGTATAAAAGCTTATTAATTATAAAGGACAATGATTACAGAATTAGTGTACTTTGGACATTTGCTCAAAGAACACATAAATCTTAGAGTATTTAATTTAGACGTTGGAGTTCTTGGTATAACTGGTTTTAGCCAGGTTGTTAGGAAGATAGTTTTTCTTTAACATTTTAGGAATTTTGAGTTTTTGTATGTAGTATTTATGAAAATAATGTATTGATTAGCATTTATTTTTCAGATGTTACCTGTAAACTTTTTGATGTTGGTGTCCTGTTTCTTTTAATTTAAAGTAGTCATATGCTTTCCTGCCCCAGTTTTTTCTACCATAAAACCCCTATCTCCAAACATTCACTAGTGTTGCTCACTAGTATATGTCCTTTCAGAATTTTTTTTATGAGATAGTGTAAAAATCAGAGGTAATAGCTTTGTTACTACTTTCGATTTTGGGAAACCACTGTTAATACATTGGAAGTATAATTTTAATGACTCCATGGGGGCTTAATGAGGTGTATTTAATCAAGATCTACATAGTGAGCTTTAATTTTTTTGTTAGATTTAATATAATATGAGGTCTATTTTTCTAAGAAAACTTTACTGGGTACTTACTGTAAGGTACCAGGAAAGGAGGTAGGTGGATTTCCTCCATGCATGTTTAGTTTGAGGGCCAGTTTTTCTTGCTGCTAATAGTAATTTTTAATTGACTTTTAGTGTTTGGCTAACTCATTTTGACTGTTACTGATGAAATTAAGATTAACGTGGCTCTAAATTTTTTTTTCACTTAGCTATAATAAGCGTATTAATGACATAAGAGAATGCAAAGAGGCAGCTGTGTCACATGCGTAAGTAGTTCTGTCATATCTGTGGAATTTATAATCAAGAAGAATTTCTTAAAGCATAATTTTGTTGAAGTGATTGCAGATTAATGTGTGCAAGATGTGATAGAAGTGAGGGACTTTGAATCAACGAAAAATAAGTGTATATCCTCAGTATCTAGTAAGCTTCAAGTTAGTGCTGACAGATCTTAAATATTTTTGAAGTGTTGATAAAAATGCTCTAAGGAAGTACCATAAAAGATCTTTTATTTTAGATAGCATTCACGTCTTTTACCATTACTGTGCTTTCGTGCCAGTATTTTGCGTGTTGTGATGATTTTTTACTATTTCGTGGAAATTGACATATCTTCACACTCTCCTAAATGGTATTTACTTTTCAAAGTATGCCTTTCCTGAATTGTAGTAAATATTTTATATTAGTAAGTATGTGGAATAACTTAAAAATTAGCATATTTAAGATCTTTGAACAGCTTTTCAATTTTCTCATGAAAGAATTATAAATAATTTGATAATTCAACTTAATTGTTATATGTGGTATACTTGTGTAGAATATTTTCTCTACTGAGCTTAGATAGAGGTAATATTATTCGACCCATCTGTATGTCTGTACGCCAGAGAGAAGATAATACACCACTGCCACTAATGAAAATATAAAACCACAAGTTTTAGAATTTAGATTTAGGCTATGGGATGGATGTTGGGAATTTAAACCATCTTTATTCATTGCTGTCAGTGCTATATTATTTTCTCATGCATATTTTTTCACTTTAATGAAATGCTTATATTATTAAAAAGTTATTTTCTAGTACAAATAACATACTTTGGAGTATGTTAGAATTCCTTTCTTGACATACAGAAATACAAATGATTATCAATTCTTCATTGGATAGACCCTGTTATAAGCACATATATGGTGTCATAGCTATCTTTTATGACACTCTTTTAAAGGTAAGGCGTTTCCCCCCTTTATTATATAAAGTACTCATAAGTGGTAAGCAGTAGTAATTTTTCATAGGAATTCCTTATTCCCATAATCCAGGCTTAGTACTTTATGGACATTTTTCTCTCTGTATTAATAATACCACAGGCTTCTTGTAGCAACTCTTGTGGTAAAATAGTCAAAATAACATTGACTGCTTTCTTAGAAATTGCACCAGGTGACTTTATTATTGTCAGATGAAAAAGAGCTTGTCATTGGAGTTAACCTAACATTGTAAAAGTACTATGTACCAGCCATTATGAAAGGTGTATCTTTTGAGGCAGGTATCATCATCCCTGTTTTATAGATGAGAAGCTAAAACTGGGAGGAGGTGGAACCTAAGGTCACTAGGCAGAGGTTGGATTTTAATCAGTGTCTTCTAAAACTAATCTGTGTCCCAGCCAAATTTCTGGTATTCTATATACCTTACACTTGTTTTTTTGGCGTATATATATTGTGGGGGTGGGGGGTGGCGGGGGTGGTGTTAGTGGTGCCATTTTGTGTACCTAACGAAATTTTAAAACCAGAACTTGGAACTGTATGTTTTGCATAGTGTGAGAAGTTGGTATACTTAAAACATTCTGTGATTTTTTTTCCATGCTAATATGTGAGAGTAATTCTTTTTAAAAATTTGCATTTCATTTTAAAAACCTAGTAATGAATATTTATAATTATCTTTTCCTTTCCTCATCTTTCTGTTTTTGAACAAGAGTGCCAAATGATCTCATCCAAAATCTTCATTGTATATAGCTCTTGTTTAGTCAGTCTTGTATATTTAATAGGAATGTACTTAATAAACTGGATATGAATTATCAGATATTTATTACCTTGTATTCATTGATTTTTTTGGGGGGCGTAACAGAAATGTATACATAGTAGAACATTGCTTGCTTTCAAGGATTTCACAGTCCAGTTTATAAAGTGCTAGGCTAAATGGTATTAAAATGGCAGAAATTATTTAGAAATGGTCATCTGGATATTGGGAAATGCTTCTTGAAGGATTGGTCTTGAAGTTTGCGTAGGATTTTGATAGGTGCAGAGTAACTGAATAAACATGGTTATAAACACAGTGCAAGAAAGGCAAAGATAAATGTAAGATTGGAAAGTCATTTAATGACATGACATATCATAGAAGACATTTGTAGGGGCTTCTTCCTAAAAAAAACTTTGGAAATTGACCTGAAATGATAAGTTATTTAATTGACAATAACAATTTTAGTAGAAACAGATAAATTATAATGATGTCTTTCCCTATAGTGGTTCAATGCACAGAGAAAGACGCAAATTTTTAAGGTCTGCACTGAAAGAATTGGCTACTGTCCTCTCTGATCAACCTGGCTTGCTAGGTCCGAAGGTAATTGATTTAATTCTTACTTTAACTACAGGTGTGTCATATTAAAATGAAAAATTCTATGTGAAATTTTACTAAGATTTGATTTCTTAACTATAGGTGTGCCATATTAAAGCTAAAAAAATATTCTCCATGGGAAATTGTACTGAAATTTGAAATTTTACTAAAACATATTTAACTGAGAATGAATTTGCTTACTTGACACTCATATATCACACCTTCCTCCATTTTTCTCACTTCTTACTTATATGTGTACTTCCTTGATACATATCTCCAAGTTTTCTTCTGTGTTTTCATTTTTGTCTTTTGAACTTGATTTTATCTGTTCTTGCCAGTGACTTTTCACTTAGAGAAAGATTATGAGCAGGTTTTACTTTTAATCTTGACATGAGAATAAGCAATGTTGTTTATTTTTTTTAATTAGGCACTTTTTGTTTTTATGGCATTATCCTTTGCCCGTGATGAAATTATCTGGTTACTTCGTCATGCAGATAACATGCCAAAGAAGAGTGCAGATGACTTTATAGACAAGTAAGTTAAGCAACATTTAAAAAGTTGTTTTTTTAAATATTTTGATGTGTGGGATGTGGAACTTGGGAACTTGGAGTTAAATTATTTTGAAAGACCTTTTTAAGGGCTTTTCATATTTCATAATAAAGGAATATTTGTAATATATCATTAGATGATATGAATTAGAATGCAGAGTCAACTTAGCTTAATATTAGGGCTTTTAATGTTTCCTTTCTAATACCCTAGGTGGTCATAAATTCTTACTTGTTTTCTTGCTATAATCAGTAATATTTCTTTTGGAATTCACTTTTTAAGATGACACAAAAATTTAAATAATCCTTACAAAGTAAAATTGCAGCCTGCAACCAAGTGTGTGATTTGAAATGTCTTTGTCATTTTAGTCCAGTCTTCCAATAGGAGTTAGATAAACAAAGCAGAGAAATAAGCGCATACAGAAAAATCTTATTCCTAATTCTCTAATCTTCTTTTTTTGTGATTTCTTTTTGTAATAATGTAATTTATGAGATACCCTAATTTTATTTTCATATTGGGTTTTCCTTTATCTACTTTTTAAGTCATAGCTGTTGTGCTGTTTTTTTTATTTTTGCTTTCCATCATGGAAATGTGTTTAGAAAGTAATTGACATAAAATGATACTTAGCAGTGCTTTTTCTAAGAAAAAAAACTTCTTGTAGTAATACCAAAGGCATTTTATATTTTCCTTGATAATGATGAATTTATTTTTTGAAATACTTTTCTTGAATTTTTTAAAAAGGCACATTGCTGAATTAATATTTTACATGGAAGAGCTTAGAGCACATGTAAGGAAATACGGACCTGTAATGCAGAGGTATTATGTGCAGTACCTTTCTGGCTTTGATGCTGTTGTTCTCAATGAACTTGTGCAGGTAAAAACCGCATCATGCTATTTTCCCTGTTGTTCTTTCCTTCCCTCCTTTCTAGTAACTGATTTGTTTGCTCAGTATAATGTAATGCCAAGTGGTGGAGATACAAATGTAAGTCATTGTCATATCTTGTCACGGGGATCCTCATCTAGAGGGGAGATAACACTTAGTTGTAGTCGAGTGTAATAAGTATTATGCTTTTAAGTGTGTACAAATTTCAAAGTGACCACAATGCAGGGAATAATTTATTTTGTAGTTAGAGGTGTACAGTGACCAGATTATAGAGGGCCTTGCAAAAGAGGAAGATAGTTATAAATCAGATTTACTACTTAGAAAGATCACTCTGGCTCAGTGTGGTTGATGGATTGCTGGGGGCTAAGAAAGGAGCAGAGAAATCGAAGAGAGCTGATGAGAGCCTGAACTTGGTCACTGGCCATGACAATAAAGATGAGATGATGGAGACATTATAATTGATAACCAAGTGTTAGAGGAAAAGTAGAAGATAAATCTTTTGGCACTGTATGTTAGAAGATGACCAGATTTAAAAAAAAAAAATCATCTAGATGTCCTAATTTGATTTTTTTGGTTTCTATAATTTCTTTATTCAGTTTTTTATCTTAATATAAATTTATTTTATATTTATTCCAGATAAGCTAACTGTAAGGAAAATGGGTTTTTTTTTGTTTCATTTTATAAAATCAAGATGTCTAAAGACTTCTAGTAAATTAACATATATTATAAAGAACAGCATGAATTCTCTATAGTCTAAAACTACTGGTTTTCTAGAGGAATAACCATACTTTGATATCCTGATTTTTTTTTTCAAACCTACCTAAAAATGCAAATAAGAAAATAAAAAATTTTTCATGTAATTGTTTACCTTTAATTATATACACCTCATAGGTTACTATCCTGAACTGGTGTATTTTTTCCTGTATCCACTAGATGGAGCTCAGATGCTTTCTGTCTAGAATGTCCGTTAAAAACAGGAATAGAAGAGCTGATTTTATCCCTAAATTTGTTATTACTTTGCTGTACTTTTATTTAAATAGTTACTACTTACGAGATAAACCAGAGGCTTTCGTGCTATCACAATTTAAAAAATAAACCGGACTCCTGGTTTCATGTCATTTTGAAACTTGCTGTGGCTGGTTGGATTAATTAATAAATGTTATAGATTTGTGTTGTATAATATTAAAATTTTAAGTCATTCCATCTCTTTTGGTGTCTTTTATACCAATTGTATTTTAACAATACCAGGAAAATTAATGTTTTATTTTTTTCTGGAATTATAGTAATATTAGTTGAATAATACTAATATTAGTAATTGTCAGATTTATTGATAGTATATTTTACTGCGTCTATGCAACAATTCTCTGAGGTCAGGTATAGTTACCATTTGTTAAAGAAAAAATTTACATAACTTGCTCAGTATCATAGAGTTCATGAATAATAGAGTCAGTATTTGGCTTTAACTACAAAAAAAAGCTCGAGCTTTTTATACCCTCTTCTGTTGTAAAGTACGTGCACGGTGTTTTTAACCATTTACTAGGATTTAAATTTAGAATTAAGATTAACCTGTTAATATAATTCATTGTAATAGGTGTTAAATTTTTTTATTGAGGTAAAATATACATAACATATAATTTTCTATGTTAACCATTTTTAAGTGTACAGTATAGTGAAATTTTGTATATTCACATTGCTGTGTAGGTTTCAAAATTTATTTATGCTTTTTGTGAGCTAAGCATTCACTTCTTAAAAATGTATTATTTGGGATCAACTTCAGATGCAGTTTTTAAGTTACTCATTTTTTTAGCTGACTGGAGGGGGATACTTTGGTCCTAATTTTGTTGAGGTATAATTTACGCACAATAAAAGTCACCTGTTTTCAGTGTACTGTTTGAATTTTGACAACTGTACATTCATGTTACTACCACTACAGTTAAGACATAGAAAGTTTCCGACACTTAAAAGTTTTCTTGTGTACCTTTGTAATTCATTCTCTCTCTAAACCCCAGGCAACCATTCATCTGGTTTTTGTCACTTTTGCCTTTAAAAACATTTTTTCTCATATAAGTGGAATCATATACTATATAATCTGTTGTTTGTGATTTCTTCCAATTAGCATAGTGTTTTGAGATTCATCCATGTTAATGTATGTATCATTTCATTCCTGTTTAAGGCTGAAAAGTATTCCACAGTATGGATATACTAGCTTGTTTATCCATCCACCACTTAATGGACCTATGAATTGTTTCCCCAAGTAGTTGTTTTTAACATTATTTTTTGTTTCTTTTCTTCAGAATCTTTCTGTTTGCCCTGAAGATGAATCGATCATCATGTCCTCTTTTGTTAACACTATGACTTCCCTGAGTGTAAAACAAGGTAAGTCTTCCAAATAAAAGCATATTTTCTCCTAATTAGATTTTCAAATTTGATTATTAAGGAGGGGATTTAACGGTTAATTTTCTAGACTCAGTATTTTTGGACACATTTACTCTGTTCTCTTTTGTCTTAGCTTTGTTTTCTATGAAGAAAAAGCTGCCAAATTGGGTGTGTGATGATGTTTATGAAAATAATGAGAATTATAGCTTGAAATTTCTTATTATTCAGCAGGGGGAAAAAGGCATTTTGTAATAAAAAACAAAAAAACATAATGAAGTATATATGTGGTCCAAGCATCATCTATGACAGTATTTGGTACCACTGATACAATTATGTTTAAAAAAGTGCCAGGCCCTTACATATTATCCTATTTAATTCACATCAGTTTTAGAAACCTGTTGGTATTTTTATTTGGTAGATTTGGAAACTCAAGGTTTGAGAGTTAACCTCTCAGTTATTTAACATGATATGCCCAAGCTCTAACAGGTATTAAGTACTAGCGTAGGGATTTTAAGTTCAGGTCTGTCAATTCCAAAAGTTAATGTTGTATACTTGACTGCCTGTTCATTATTTGAATACTTCGTTCCAACAGATTTGTATGATGTTTTAGTGTTGTAATCTTTAAGTAAAAGATATCCAAAACCTTGAAAATTTCTGAGTAATAAATACATTTTAGTTTAATCAATCTTTATCACACTTAAGTAGTGAAACTGTTGTAAAATTGCCTGGTGATACTTGGTTTATAAAGTGTTACTTTGAGGAGCTTTACCATGCTGTCCAAAGCTTCTGTTTATAGGATTTCTCAAGCTCTATTCTACCTTCTTCAAAATTGGCATGTAAGTACACCAAGAAAGTTTAGGAAAGAAGTATGTACTTTACCCTTCTCTTAGCGTAACTCCCTCCTTATGTCAACATCTTTATAGGATTTGAGTGTCTTCACTGTCTTAGCTATTCAATTATTTTTGTTTTTGTAAGTGTACAGTTTAATAGTGTTTAGTGTATTCATATAGCTGTGCAACCAATTTCCAGAACTTTTTCATCTTGAAAACTGAAACTCCATAGCTATTAAAGAACAACTCCTGATTACCCCTCGCCCCTGACATCTACCATTCTACTTTCTGGTTCTATGAATTTGACTACTCCAGGTACCCATAAGTAGGATCATGCAGTATTCGTCTTTTTGTCACTGACTTATTTCACCAGCATAATGTCCTCAAGGTTCAGCCACAGTATAGCATGTGTCAGAATTTCCTTCCTTTTGAAGGCTGAATAATGTACCACATTTCTTTCATGTATTCCTCTGTCGATGGACATTTGGGTTGCTTCTGCCTTTTGGCTATTGTGAATAATGCTGCTTTGAACATGGTGTACAAATACCTCTTTAAGACTCTGCTTTTAATTCTTTTGTGTATATGGCCGTAAGTGGAGTTGTCTTAGATCTTAAATTTTAAACTGTGATTATATGTTTGTGAAACATTAATTTGTTTTGTAATCTTTTTTCTATTATTGTAGTTGAAGATGGGGAAGTATTTGATTTCAGAGGAATGAGATTAGATTGGTTTAGATTACAGGTAAGAATAACTTAATTTTCATTGTCATTCTGTTTGGGTATTGAATATTTTAGCTAACGTGAAAACACTGTTTAATAAGAAAAAAATTTCATTGTTGTATACCTGTTGAAAAGACTAGTTTTGTGTAACTAACTATAGTTTTTACCTCATAGAAGAAACAGTTTTTTTATTAAGATATAATCAACATATAACATTATATTAGTTTCAGGTTTACAACATGATTCATTCATACATATTGCAACATGATCATAAAAAGTCTAGTTAACATCTGTCACCACACATAGTTAGGAATTTTTTTCTTATGATGAGAACTTTTAAGATCTACTTTCTTAGCAACTTTCAAATATGTAGTACAGTTTTACTGATACAGTCATTGTGCTGTACATGACATCTCCAGGACTTATTTGTTTTATAACTGGAAGTCTGTGCCTTTTGATTACCCTCAGCTATATTGCCCAATTCTGGCTCCCCACCTCTGGCAACCAGCAGTCTGTTGTCTACTATGTGTTTAGAGTTAGGTTTTTGTTATTTTTAACAATTCCACATATAAGTGAGTTCATTTGGTCTTTGACTTTCTGTGTCTGTCTTACTTCACTTAGCATAATGCTTTCAGGGTCCATCCATGTCGTCACACGTGGCAGGATTACCCCATTCTTTTGTTGAATAATATTCCTGTGTGTGTGTGTTTACACCACCATTTCTTCATCTGTTTATCCATTGATTGCCACTTAGGCTATTTCCATGTGTTGGCTGTTGTAAATAGTGCTGCATATGAACTTGGGTTTGTAGATATCTTTTTGAGTTAGTGTTTTCATTTCCTTCAGATAAATATCTAGAAATGGAATTATGGGATCATAGGTAGTACTAATTTTTTTTGAGGAGTCTCCATACTGTTTTCCATAGTGGCTGCATCCATTTACGTTGCCACCAAGAGTGCATGAGGTTTCTCTTTTCACCACATTTTTGCGTTTGTGTTTTTGTTAATAGCTTTTCTAACAGATGTGAGATGACATCTCACTGTGGTTTTGATTTGCATTTCCCTGTTGATTAATGATGTTGAGCACCTTTTCATGTGCTTGTTAGCTATCTAGATGTCTTCTTTAGAAAAGAGCAAGAATAAGCATCCAGCTCACAGGCTGTAGTTTACTATCCCCTGATGTAGTGCTAAAAGCTTCATTTTTCTGAAATGCAGAAATAAGTGATATTAGACCTTAAAAGTTTTCATTTAATATATAACTCACACAGTTTTTAAGTGCTTTTAAAATTCAAGCTTAAAATCTTTGTATAACTGTAAATTTAATGATGAAATTTAATTGCCCCGTAAGTACTTCTAGTAATTATGTGAAAACTGTGGCCCAGTTTGTTCAGTAACTGAATATTTTAAAAATACATATATTTTAAGATAATAATAGTATGTTCTCGGGGCGCCTGGGTGGCACAGCGGTTAAGCGTCTGCCTTCGGCTCAGGGCGTGATCCCGGCGTTATGGGATCGAGCCCCACATCAGGCTCCTCTGCTGTGAGCCTGCATCTTCCTCTCCCACTCCCCCTGCTTGTGTTCCCTCTCTCGCTGGCTGTCTCTATCTCTGTCAAATAAATAAATAAAATCTTAAAAAAAAAAATAATAATAGTATGTTCTCATTATAAGGTGTTAGAATACCCAGAGGTAAAGTAGAAAATGAAAGTTTGGGGGCGCCTGGGTGGCTCAGTCGTTAGGCGTCTCCCTTTGGCTCAGGGCGTGATCCTGGAGTCCTGGGATCAAGCCCCATGTCAGGCTTCTCTACTGGGAGCCTGCTTCTTCCTCTCCCACTCCCCCTGCTTGTGTTCTCTCTCTCGCTGGCTGTCTCTCTGTCAAATAAATTAATAAAATCTTAAAAAAAAAAAAAGGAAGAAAATGAAAGTTTGTACTTTTCCCAGTTTCATACCTAAAATACTCACTTTTAGTAAGTGATTTATATCCTTTTAGGTGTTCAAACAGTAAATGGAATTATACTATATACACCCATGGTTCTGCAACTTAAATTAATTTTTATTTGTTTAATTCAAAAGTGAAAATATAACCAATATGTGTTGGTGGAAGAGATTTTTAGATCAATGCAGTCTCAGGAAGGACTCCTAGGAGGAGTGTACTTTTCTGGCAGTCTGCTTAGTTCCATGATGTAATTTTGCTCTTGGGTTCTTTCCTTCCAGCCTCAGAATACACAGGCATTTTTCTCTCTCTTGTTCTTTGTTCTATGGTTGTGTACTTTGGAGATGATTTTATAAATGGGGCTGCAAGTATTAAGTAACTTGCCTGAGGTTGCAGAGTTGGTTAGAGGGAAATCAGGAAAGAATACTTAAAACACCACCACCCCAAAATATTAAATGTGTATATATAATAGGTTGTTTTCTTACTATTAAAAATAAAGTTTAGAAATTAATATTTCTTTGTTTTAACAAAAGGTGTGAAACAATGTAGAAGTAGAACATAGAAAATGAAAATAAAAGTGAAATTGCTCTGCTACAGAGTATAGACATTTAAAATTTTGAAAGTCACTCATTGTCAAAAAGCTTGAGTCTCCTGCTGTCAGTTTGTGCGAGTGCCTAAACCAACATTTGGGTTCAGAAAATTTTAGAGATTTAGGTACATTTCAAATTTACCCTTATTAAATACTTTCAGGATTATTAACTCATTCGAAGGATTCACTTGAGAATTTAGCCGTGTTTAGTCATACGGTGGAATATAAAGTGTGTAAGCATTAAGAATGTAGAAGTGATATATCCCTCTGTTAAGTTTTTTCTAAATTTTTATGAGATAATTATATCATCTGCTATCTGAGTCTGTCATGTGTTGTATTCTTGCTTTTATTAGGTTGCTAGGGCTGCCATAACAGAGTACCAAAGCTAGTAGCTTAAACAACAGAAATTTATTATTTTATAGTTCTGGAGGCTAGAAGTCCTAAAACAAGGTGTCAGTTGGGTTGATTCCTTCTGAGGGCTATGAGGGAAAATCTGTTCCAGGCTTTTTTCCTAGCTTCTGGTGATTGGCTGGCAATCTTTGATGTGTTTTGGCTTGTAGATGAGTTACTGTAATGGCATTGTCCCTGTCTCTCTTCATACAATCTTTTGTGCATATCTCTCTGTCCAAATTTTTCCTTTTTTATAAGGATTCCAATCATATTGGATTAGGGTCCACTCTAATGACCTCATTTTTAACTTGATTGCCTCGTAAAGACCCTGTTTCCAAATAAGGTCATATTCTGAGATACTGCGGACTATGACTTCAACATATTTTTTGTGGACACAATTTAACCCATAATATTGCTCAAAATCATGACTGAGACTTACAGTCACTTTCTACTGTGTAACTCTTAATTTTTAGTGACAGTGCGGCAGAGTATACCAAGGAAGAAAACGGTGGGACAGGGACGCCCGGGTGGCTCAGCCATTAAGCGCCTGCCTTTGGCTCAGGTCATGTTCGAGCCCCGCATTGGGCTCCCTGCTTGGTGGGAGCCTGCTTCTCCCTCTCCCACTCCCTTTGCTTGTGTTCCCTCTTTCGCTGTCTCTCTCTGTCAAATAAATAAATAAAATCTTTAAAAAAAATCAACAACAACAACAACCACGAAAAAATGGTGGGACAACTAAGCCAGAGAAGTCTTGTCTGAGGGAAAGGGTAAAAGTGCAAGTTGTGAGGCAGTAGTTAGAATCTAGAACATTAGCATAGGTGATGAAGAACAGGTCAACAGTGAAGGTTCCACACCTACAGACTAGGCCATAGGATACAGGAGATAAAATATTGAGCAGTATTATATAATCTGTAGAGGAGTACAGATCCTTTTTTAAGGATGTTATAAATCTGGCTGTGGAGACAGGCATTAAAGATAAGGAAAAATTAAATAACAGTTAAAAAATTAAGAGATTAACTTAAAAGATGCCACCGACAGAATATGATTATAAACTAACTATAGTTTTCTTAGAAGGGTGAAAGCTTTTTTAAAGTTGGAATTGCTAATAATTATTTTATAGAGAAAGCATCATTTTGCCCAGACATTGAAAGATGGGTAGAAATTAAATAGAAAAATAGCTTACACAGGAAAAGGGCGAACAATGAGGAAAGGGCAAGTGAAGAGACTTTTTAATGTTAAATATTAACTACAAGCAGGAACAAATCTCCACAAGAGAGATGAATGATCTGACTAATCAGTCATCAGAGGGGATAAGAGCTCAGTATAAGCACGTGGCCAGACAGAGGGATATTGTTCTCTAGATATCAGTAATTCTTGAGTAGAGGAGGGCCAGAGGATAAGCCTTTCGGAGAATTTTATAATTGCTTTATGTCTCCCCTGGAGTCCTATCCAATTTGATCCTAAGGTCATTTGGTCTTATATGGGTCATTTTGATCTTTCTCCTTTTTTCTAATCTGTAAAGAAGAATTCTTTCTCCATGTATTCTTTGTCATTTTTTTTTTTCCTACTTCCTAAGGCATCTTGTTCCCTTAATGTATTCCAGTAGTCTCTTAATTATCTTTGGTCACTTTCATTTATCTTCTTCCCTTCTGTCATCAGATTTACTTGGGTTGTTCTTATACTTTTATTTAAACCTGTTTTTTTTTTATAACCTGTTTCTCCCTTCATTGTTGTTAATTATTTCCGGTGAGTGTTTTAAATGAAATTATCTCATTTTGTTACCATCTATTTCATCTGAAATTATTTCCACAGTGATATTTTAATTCAGGATTTTTGAAATGAGGGTCAATTAATAGAAGTCTTTATTGAGTTCCTGGCCACAGATGTGGTTCCTCTTTATACTCTAAAGCTGATTAAAGATAAATTAAACTTCAGTTAGACTTAGTTTGTAATATATACCTTGAGTATACCTTGCCATTAGAGTATTGCCCTCATTAATCTTCATTCATTCAAAAACAACAAAATATAACTGTTTTCTCTGTGGTGTTTCTGTGTTAGTGAATGGTAACCATCCATATTGTGGCCCCTTGCCATTGTAGGGATGAGATTTGATTTTTATCCAATTTACAAGGAAATAATTATTAATCTCTCTGTTTCGTGGAAGCTGGGAGAAGACATGGAGCCCCTGCGTCAGAGACACAGGACTTAATTATTCGCTGCACAGGAAGCAGCATGAGCATCAACATATGTGTATCATTTTTTCCCTTGCTTCCATGACCCATTGTGGGAGGCCCAGAGGAACCCAGATGAATGCTATGTATGCAGTATTTGTGTTACAGCTAAGGAACACCGAATTTGATGAACCCTCTGTTGTATCAACAGTAAGCATATTAGCTCCTTGATGCAGAGGTAGATATTGCTTCATTTCCTCAAGTTTGGTAGCTGCAAATAACAACCCTGAGAAATGGCCCGAGTAATGAGTGCTCTGGGCCTTGAGTTCTTGGCATATTGAGAATGTGTAGGCACACATGAGATCCATGAAGTAGTATCTCCCAAAACCAGAATCTTGGCCGTCATTCATAATTCTTCTTTTGCCCACCATATCTGATCTTTTTTCAGATGAAATGCTTTTGAACTACTACCATTGTAGACTAGACCATCATAATCCTGTCTGGATTATTGTCACTACTCCCTCCTAACAGATCTCTGCCTCCTATTCCCTTTCTGTCCACCTTTCCCCAGTTCCCTCCTCCACATACAATAATCTTTCTAAAACAATAATTGGCCACTACACAGAACCTTTAGTTCACCAAGAGGTTTAAATTCTTTAACGTGGTATACAGGGGTCTACATGATCTGGTTGAATCTCTTCTTACACCATTTTCTTCCTCCTCTTTTCACTTTAACTGTAGCCATAGTGAACAGTATTTATTCTGTAGATACTCCTTCTGTTCTTGTTCTGTGCCTTTGTGGAATGCCCACTGTCCATGGACAGGTTTCTCCTCTCTGATTTGGTACCCTTACAGTAGAATTTCTTTTCCTATATACCTGTCCTGATGGTTTTGGTTAAGTTCTGTCACCTTATTGGTCAGCCTACACTAATTTTTACTATCTTCAGTTCTTTTCTAGAATTCATCAATTAGTACTGTGTGTTTTAATTACTATATAATCAAACCTCAGTGATTCAACATGTACCATACTTACTTTCATCTGAGTGTGCCCCATGTATTTTTTCTCTCAAACTAGATTGAAAATTTCTTTTGGTAGAGCTAACTTCACAATTCACTGTTTTATACTTTTAATATCGTAACTTCAGTTCCTTTGGGGTTCTAGGTGAATGACCCATATATTAGATATTTTTATTGGCAGTAGTATTTCAGTTTATTTATTTAAAGAATTTTTTTATAGGAATTTCAAGTTCGATACAGCGTTGACAACTTTAAAAAGGTGATGTTACTGATACAGTGTCAAAATCAACATTAAAAGATTTTCAGTAATGGGATTTTTTTTTCCCTGTAGAATGTCAACGCTGAAATCATCGGTCTTTGCTTAAACTGCTTATGTTTACTTTCACAGGCATACACTAGTGTTTCTAAGGCTTCACTTAGCCTTGCAGATCACAGAGAACTTGGAAAGATGATGAATACAATAATTTTTCATACAAAGATGGTAGATTCCTTGGTGGAAATGTTGGTGGAAACATCAGATCTCTCCATATTTTGGTATGTGGTAATTTTTTTAAATCAAGTTGAAATTTTTAGTATCCAAAGATAACTTTGTTGATTGTTTTTATGTTAGTGTCATCCTTGAGACCATTCAGTAATAGACTCTTAAGAATAAAGGGAATGACAACTTGCTAACAAAAGGAAGTCTACCAAGTAGGAATCGTATGTCTTTTTTTTTTTTTTAATTCTCTGTAAGAGCAACTCTTACTGTTGTGAATATATTTTTACACCTTTTTTTGAGGAGATAAAAAATAGTCACTTCAGATTGCCTTAAGGCCCTCTTTTGCATCATTAGATTAAAGGAAAAAAGTGAATCAGGGTCAAGTAGAGCAAATGTTGGAAATTAAATAACAAGTAATTTCACTCTGCAGTAAGTAGATATTAATATTATGATGATGTTGTAACTACTTCCACTATTGTGCTCTGTTTTCTTTTGCTCATGCTATCATAGCCTCTTTAGTTATTTTCTTTCCTGTCTTTCTCCCCACATAATGTGGTCCTTGAAGGAAGGTCAGGTTTTTGTTCTTTTAGTATCTAACATAGTAGGTACTTAATAAATGTTTGAATGAATAAGTGAACTTGATTGTGATCAGACTAATAAACAGTGGGACCACATTTACAAGTATTCTGGCTCCAAAGCTGTGCAGTATCAACTCTGTCTGCTTCTTGGCTTTTTTTCCTGTATGGAAGCTGTTTGGAGTAACCTAGTATGTCCCTTTATTTCTACAATGCTGAGGTAATCTCAGTGGATAGTGATGATAGTTTCTGTGTATTGAGAAGCTATCATTATGAATAGCTTCTCATTTTTATTTTGGAAGATACCCCAGTCCACACTGATTTGGGCAGTTTTTTAGGATAGCTTTAATTAGCAGTATTGCAAAAGAAATCCAAACCACCAGACAGGGAAGGCATGAGAGGTTTCTTAAAGAAACTTCTGAAACACAATATATCACTGAAACACATGTCAAATTTGCAAGAATTTTAAGATTATTTGGAACCCTATACTATTGTTTGACTTGGAAAGAAAATGAAACATTTTATGTTTACATATATTTGAGCTACAGAAAGGTTCCTATTGGTAAAAGAAGGCTACTGCAATTAAAAAGTCCTCTTCCCTTTCCTTAGAAATAAAAATACTTCGAATAATGTTTAAAGTGTTTATTTTGTCTGTTACATCCAGTATAAAGACATGTTTACTACTCTGGTTGTCTTACTATTCCAAAATGTATGATATTTTATTGACTCATTATTTTATGTTTAATATCTCCTAAATCGGGAGGTAATTTAAAATTGATGGTGCATCATTGTTTAATTGACAGTGTTTTTCTTTCTTAGTGGTACATAAAATAGTGGTGTTTCTTACAATTGATAGTGACTTGCCTTTGATAAAATTTGGTAGTGTGAGATTTGAATGTCATATATTCTTATGCCATAGGTAAGTTTTCTTTTAATTTTTTATTTTAAAACTTGTTACTATTACACAAATAATATTTTTATTACTCTGTAATGATTGTTGTTGTATAAAAGATACTCTGGAAAAATGACTACTCTCTTCTTAAAGGAATAAAGGCTACCAGTTGATAACTTTAATTCACTGAAGTCAAATTAAATTAACTAAGTACGGTATCATAAAATTTTTAACTATAAAAATGGTGATTCTAATTTTTAATTTGTTTCCCTATATAGTTTTTATAGTCGTGCTTTTGAGAAGATGTTTCAACAGTGTTTGGAGTTACCCTCTCAGTCAAGATATTCAATTGCATTTCCACTACTTTGCACTCATTTTATGAGTTGCACACATGAACTGTGTCCAGAAGAGGTAATTTCAGGGTAGTACTGTGATTTATATGATATGCAGAATACACTAGACCAAACATGTAGCTGGCTAGATTTCACAGAGTCACAGTTACCTAATCTAGCTTCCTACCTAATTTCTCTCTATGCAGAATCAGAACAATGTTTGAATAGATTAAAATAGATGTAGTGCTTATTTGCATGGATGGATAAATGCACATACATATTTTTAAGAACATACCATAGAGTCACTTAGAATTACATTTATTTAAATGGTGGGTCAGGTATTCATATTTATGGTAAAGTTCCATAGAGTAATTGATTTTGTATGCTTACTTTTTCTCTTAAACTATTATTGAAAAGAGTTGAAAATTGAATGTACAGATTACTGACTGTAAACATAAACATGTCAAAGAGGAATTTCACTGACTTGTTAATATGATAGATATAGTAAACAAAATTAACATTATTAGTATTTGTAAGACATACAGGCACACATAGTTATTAAATAATTGAACTACTCAGTAGTTTTATCAATAATAAGTATCAATATTCTCAGTATTCTTCTAATCTTTAAAGAAGAGATGTCACTTTGTAAGGGTGGTAAGACTATATATTAAAATTAAATGGTCCATTTCTTCATAGTTTAACTTAGTGTTGAATCCCTTTACTTAGAACTACAGAACTTGGAGAAAAGAAACTGACAAATAGCAGGAGCATTATTAATGTCTTTAAGCATTAGTAACATCTGTTGCAGATTGTATTCCAGCAGTGCATTGGAAGCAGACTCTGAGAGAGGTTAGCCTGTAGGAAGTTTAGTAGGGACTGCTTTTAGGATTATTACCTGTGAGGATATCAACACCACCAAATTTAATACTTTCATGAAGTTTTTGGATATAATAGATTTTATCCTCAAGCTTTATACCTAAGATAAACTATTAATTTTTTCCTCATAATCATCCTTCCCGTTAAATTACCCATGAAGTATCCTGTTAATTTTATTTGTCTGGTTTCATTTCTTGAATCCGTCTTCTACTTTCCATTGTTTACTTCACTCTTGTAGCTCAAATTTGCAATACTCTTCATATGTACTCCTAAATAGTCCTAAATAGCTTTCCTGTCTTCAGTATTTCTGCCTTTAAGACTATCTACTACAGTGCCACCAGAGTGTGTCTTTCCTTCTTGAAGAATCCTCAGTGATTGATTGTCTCTTGCATATGGAGAAAGTAAAAATTTCTCACCCAGGCATTTAAATCTTCAACAATTTGCACTCTACTCCGATTCCTTTTTTTTCTTTTAAAAAACTGATTAAAATCTATTATATATATATACGTATATATATATATATATACGTGTATATATATATATATATATACACGTATATATATATAATGTTATATATATGACAGAAAAATGCACCATTTAAATTATTTTTAAATGTGCAGTTCAGTACATTATTTACTTTCACAGTGTTGTGGAACCACCACTACTATCCATTTCCAAAACCTTTGTCATCCAAGCAGAACCTTTATAATCATTAAGTAGTAATTTCTCATTCCTCCAACGCTTGGTATCCTCTAGTCTGTTTTCTGTCTCTAAAAATTTGGCTATTCTAGGTGGTTTATATAGGTGGAACCATGTAATATTTGCCTTTTTGTGTCTGGCTTATTTCACTTAGCGTATTTCTGATGTTTTTATCTCTACCCCAGACTTTTCAGATCTAGATTTTCTGGATATTCTGCTACAGGTTAGGTATTTTTAACCATGTGAAATGTAACATGTCCAGAGTAGAACTGTCGATTCTCTGCATGTTACCCCATCACCATCCTTTGAAGCTTTTTCTGCCTTTTGGCTTTATCTATATCCAAACTCCAACCACTTCTCATCCTTGTCAAAGCCACATCTTTTTTCCTGCATTATTATTGTAGTCTCCTAAGTGGTCTCTCTGCTTCTGACATTGTTCTCCTAAAATCTGTTCTTATTACTGTAACCTGAGGCTGAGGCAGATCATGGAGAGACTTTACTTTTGTTTTTCATCCAGTCTCAACATTTCTGAGTCACTGAAGGATAATAGTAATACCAGAATTGTATTTTAAATAAGTCTAGTAAATTTGAAGAAATGCTAATTCAGTGTTTTGTTTTGTTTTAGGAATAAGTGATAGCAAGGGATATGTTTCATCTTTCAGGAGTCAGAATGTGGTTAAATAAAACCCTAAATGTTTATAATTTGAAATCTTTCCTCAAGTAAAGTGAGCCAGTATTTAATTGTATCTGGCCTGAAGATTCCTTTTGGTTTGGCTTCCTCTTAAAATTTTCAAGGGCATTTAGAATAAAATACATTAAAGTATCATGATAGATCTAGGAATAGTTACTTTAGGTGTTTAAGAATTTTTATATTCTTATATATTACATTTATTTTAGCAGCATAGAAATACCATATGTAAACTGTATATTTGTTACATAATTATGGAAGATCCGGTAAGGTAAACTTCCAAAAATTTATCTTTTTATAAAGTATTACAGATGTGTAGTGCAAAATTTTATGGCATTATATACTCAACATTCTAGTTACCATTGACAAAAAAAACCTGTTCAATTATTATGATAGCCACCAAAACTAATAAGATACAGAATCCTGTAGAGAGAGATGCATTTGAGTGAGTGTATGTCTACATATACGTATCTCATCTCCTAAAAATTAAATACAATGTTCTTTTTTTCCCCTTGTTGAGTTCAGAAAATGTATGGTCAGCTTTTTTTCTTTTCTGGGTTAGAGAGTTTGATTTTAGGGAGTTGAGTGCCTTGTGAATTTCTTTGTTTTACTGACCTGATTTCCAACAATTTTAATTAAATATTTAAGCTTTTCTGTTTATATACTACCAAGTTATTTGTTATGTCAAGATCTTTATATATATATATATATATGTATATATAGTACATATATGTGTGTATGTGTGTATGTATCAGTTAAGATTAGAAAACATAAATGTGTCTTTTACATCCTCTGTTTGATAGTTAGTATTTAAGATTCAGATGTAGGACCTTGTAAAAATTGAAAGTTAATAGTTTTTCATGTTAAAGAAAGTACTGGTACTCTAAGATTCCTCCAGTCATACTTTACTTGTAGAGTCACCAAATACTTTATGTCAACTGTGTAAATACAGTATGGTAGGTTAGTTGTTCCAAGAGATAGAAGCAATCTAGAACATTCCTTACCCCCACTCCTCAGTGTACAATAGACTTTAACTTTATTTTCCATGTTTATTTAAAAAGTATTTTAATTCAAACTACTTTCTTATAACTTTTATTATTGTTGATATTATTCTCCTTTGACAGCGACATCATATTGGAGATCGCAGTCTTTCCTTATGTAATATGTTCTTGGATGAAATGGCCAAACAAGCTCGAAATCTCATCACTGATATTTGCACAGAACAGTGTACTCTTAGTGACCAGGTAATAATTCACATGTTTCCTTACAGACAGGAAGTTTGTGTATGAAGTCAAGAAAATTAACTGTGTTAGCCTGTTATTTTTTAAATTTTCTGTCTTTTTTGTTGAACTCTTAGTAAATCTAATTATTTCTGATAAAACTCCATTTTTAGGTTTTTAAAAATTTGCCACTGTCTTTAGGATTTCTTACTGTTTAAAGTCCAACATGTAGCTTGGCATTCAGATCCCTTCCTCATAGCTCGAACTATCTGCTTCACCCTGCACTTGATGCTTTACCACCTAGTAGCTCTCACTAAATGCTGAACTTTTCCTTCCAGTAAAATATTCTCATTCTTTGCTTGCCTAGTCTGTTTTTACTTATCCTTTAAACTTGTGCTTAGATAATAACTTCCTTATGAATTTTCCTTCACAAAAGATTTACCTATATCTTTTTTTTACCAAGCTGTGTGAGCCCCCTGAGCCAGCTAGGTAAACTACATCTCACTTATACCTCTGTTCTTAGTGCTAGATGGTATTTGCTACATTGTCTGGATTCAACTAAGGTTTGCTTAAATTGTTAATGTTTTTTCAAAATAATTGGTGTAATGTATGATTTCATTTCTTTTTAAATTTAGTTGCTACCCAAGCATTGTGCCAAAACCATTAGTCAAGCAGTGAATAAGAAGTCAAAAAAACAGACTGGTAAGAAAGGGGAACCTGAAAGGGAAAAACCAGGAGTTGAGAGTATGAGGAAAAACAGGCTGGTAGTGACCAAGTAAGCCACCCACTTTTATTATATCTTTTTGTTACAGATAGAAGAAGTTTTTCATTTTTTGTATGGCATTAGTACTGAGGGAATGCTAGTAATTGTAAATTCTTCATTTCTCAGTCATTTATTATTATTATTATTATTATTATTATTATTATTATTATTATTATTTTACCTTTGTGAACTTGAATAGTGTTTATTTCCAAAATACAGATTTTGGATTTTTGAAGAAAATTCATGTTAATAGGTAATATTTGTCTTTATATACTGCATACTAAAGGCCAAGAATCTGTCTAAAAATTGCAGGGGTACGCTATATAAGCAATCTGTAGTTTTCCATTTATTTAAAGTCAGATAGCCTGAGACTTTATTTTGGCATGTGTTATATTAGAACAAAATCACTTTTAAAGTGGATCTGTTAGACTAGATATTATTAAGAATTGTGTGTTTCTTTGGAGGGTAGGCATTGGTGGGGAATAATGTATAAACATTTGTTTTGTTTAAAGTAAATCTCCTGCTTACTGGCTTATTTTATGTTGAGCAAGATATTTGCTATTTTGTAGACAACTTTCTTCCTCCAGTACAGAAAGTACAGCACGATTTGGAAATGATTATCTTTATGAGCATGTAATAAGCTCTTACTTGTATATTAAATCAGTGTAGTCATTATCATCTGAATGGAGAAACAAATGAGTGATACTGTCTTTTGAAAACTGCTCTCATGTTAGTGATATCCTTAAAGATTTTGAACTTGTCAGTTTGGGAAAGAAAAATACTGAATTCTGTAATTATTATCCCCAAATAAGGTCTGATATGTTTATAAAAGTAATTTTGTATTGCTATGATGAAATGTTGAACATTCTACTTACTTATTAATATTTTTTCAGCCTTGATAAATTGCACACTGCACTTTCTGAGTTGTGTTTCTCTATAAATTACGTACCAAACATGGTGGTTTGGGAACATACCTTTACCCCACGAGAATATTTGACTTCTCATCTGGAAATCCGTTTTACTAAGTAAGAAAGAATATGAACTATTTTTGTTTGTTCAGTTAATGAGTTTGTTATGTTCTTCATATGCATACAGTGTTTGTTTTTATGAGGAAAAGTATTAGTAGAACTGATATAGTATCAAGAATAATGAATGGGGTAGCATAGAGAATAGTGAACTGGGAATTACTTAAATTACTCAGATTCTTGTCTCATACTTGTTATTAACTAGTTGTAACACTGGACAAGCCAGTTAATCTCTGTGAGCCTTAGGTTCCTTATAAGCAAAATGGGAAGCTTGGAGCAAATCGGTGTATTTCAGCTGACAGGTAGCAAACCAAGTAGGGTCATGAAATCAGTGTAAAAGGTTGTAGTCAACATTTAAAAAAAGGAAGAAGCAGCAGGGAAGGAAAAGAAACAGGGAAGAATGAAAAAATCCATGCACTGCATGTAGTGAGTATAAATACTGCTCTATGAACCTCTTCATTTATACATAATGTATGTATGTACTGAGTCGTGATACATATCTTTTAGTTGGTTACAGTTAAATGTTTGAAAACATCAGGACTAGATGAATTCTTATCTTTTCTGAATTCAAATGTATCCTCTGAGGCCAGTAGAATTCTAGACTCTTGAGGCATTCCTAATTAGAGTTTTATAAGTCATATATGTTTCTTGAAATCATATTGCATGTGATACCAGAAACCTTTCAATTTTATAAATGTTTCTTCAACCTTTTTTCTAAAGTTACACACTTATTTATTAAAGAAAATATTAATTGACTTGAGAAGTTTTTCTTGGAAGGCCTTAGGGCAATTTATAAAACAAAATTTAGCCAAGGATTTTTCAAAGTTTTGTGGTCATTGACAAGTAGTATTTGTACCATATGCTTGACATTGTGTTAAGTACTATAAGTAGTAATGAAATAGTATAAAGCTTAGAGCTATGGTTAGTGAGAAGACTACAACAATTAGAGAACAAGATAGGAGAATATATAAGTGGGCACTAAATTGTGTGTTAAGTCATTGCTTTCCCTAAGTAAGGCAGTGAAACCCAGAAATGGGTTTCCTGACCCATTTCTGACAGTGAAACCCAGAATAGTATTTAGACCGAAGGGATATTATGCACTCTGGTATTTATTATTCTCAACTTGGCTGGGGTTGTTAAGAGTGGTGGGTGGAAGATAGGGTTCACTTTACAGCTCCCTTGTTTTCCTTCTGTATGTAATCTGGTCTGTTAATCCGCAGAGAATCAGATGTTCTTTTGGCAAAACATCTACTTAGTTATCAGGATCAAGGAAAGGCTGTAAGGTTGTTTACCTGGGGAAGATTTTTATGCCAAAACAAATAGCTTGTAGTAGTTTGTTGATTTTGCTGATCACTTGAGCATAATCTTAGGACTTTAGGGGTTATATACAAGGATAGCAGTTATTGCCTTGAGTTGGTCTTCTGGGATTAGTTTCTATTGAAGGGGTTTGTCGTTGTCTTTAAGGATTTATCAGTGCAAACACAAGTTTAAGATCTTTACAAATCTAATGCTTAGGGAGTTTTAAAGATGGTAGATCAGGTAGAAAAGTATTTTCAAAATTTGTGTTTCCTTTTAGGCTTATAGTTTATTGGGATATAAACATAAAGGAACTGTGTTTTATGTGCTGCAAATGATTAAGAAACAATAAAGTTTTTTGTTTGTTGCCTTGTTTTGGCTATCATGCATTTTGTTGAGTGGCAGCACTGTCAGGCAGATGTAGTCTCAAACCCTAGACTCACTACTCCCAAACAGAGTGAACTTACTCAGTTTACTTGAGTTCTGAGCCTTAGGTCTTTTTTTTTTTTTTTTTAATCTGGGAAATGGTGGGTGCTAACTATATCGTAGGGTTATTAAATACGAGGATGATCAATATAAAGCCTAAAAAAACCCTACTGGCACGTAACAGTGCCAGATGAATTTGAGCTATGGATTAAATAGCCCATTGTACTTGCTACAGACAGTGTATCCTGTTAAAGAAATTTTTTAAAACCATCTTTATTGTTAAATCATTTTTAATATTGATGTCCTTAAAACTTTTTAAATCATATTTCTACTTTACTGTGGCTTTTAGGTATTCATTCTTTTTTAAGGTGGTTTCTTTGGAAGATAATAATAGTAATTTCATGTTTTCATAACAAATCGTATTTAAAATTAATGTTATTGCTTATTTAATATTAGAGATCAGTAGGTTGAATGGCCTATTTACATAAATGCAAAAGTCAGTTCTTTTATTCCGCCCCCCCCCTCCCCAGGTCAATTGTTGGAATGACTATGTATAATCAAGCCACACAGGAAATTGCAAAACCATCAGAGCTTCTAACAAGTGTAAGAGCATACATGACTGTACTGCAGTCAATAGAAAACTATGTGCAAATTGATATTACAAGAGTATTTAATAATGTTCTTCTTCAACAAACACAACATTTAGACAGTCATGGAGAACCAACCATTACAAGTCTGTACACAAATTGGTAAGCACATTTAGAAATTTGGAGTGATTAAAAGTTTCTTTGTAATGAACTGCTTAAGGAAGTTGTTTTTTTTATCAGGTGCTCGCTTTTGCTGTCAGTCAACTTATGCAGAAATGTATCCCACAATAGATTTTGAATTAATTTGTGCTTTTTATAAATTTACTTTTTCTCCTTAGGTATTTGGAAACTTTGTTAAGACAAGTCAGCAATGGTCATATAGCTTATTTCCCTGCAATGAAAGCATTTGTGAACTTACCTACAGAAAATGAATTAACATTTAATGCAGAGGAATATTCTGACATATCAGGTGAGTAAAACTATGGCATGTTTTATAGAGTGAAGAAACCTTGATTCTTTTGGTTTTTGATTGTGATGACTATTTTCATTCAATTACATTCATTCAATGCATAATCATACACTATATCTTAGACTTACCTTTGCATTTGTGTTACCTTTTTTATTCTGGAGACTTCTCAGGATTTTTGCATTAATAATTTGCTTCTATAACAGAACATTCCAGTATGTTAATATTCATTTTCTTAAAGTGTTTGCTCTGTCAAAGTATAAAATTAATTATATTTCCTTTCAGAAATGAGGTCATTATCAGAACTACTAGGCCCGTATGGTATGAAGTTCCTAAGTGAGAGCCTTATGTGGCATATTTCATCACAAGTTGCTGAACTTAAGGTAATGCAGTCAGTTTTAGCTTTGAAACATTAATTCCTGAAAAACATTTCAAGAATATGAACAGCAAGCCTACAATGTTAATTACTTTAACCCAACATGAAAGTTCTCATATGTAAATGAAATTATGGAACTAGCATGGCCTTTGTTCAGTATCATTTTCATTTAGTACTCTCTCTTTTACAAATGAAAACTGAGAGCCTAGAGAGGTGAAATGACTTGCTAAAGGAGACTAAACCTCAGATTTTTTGACCTTTGGTTGTGTTTTCATTCTGTTGTGCCGTGATGCTTTTCTTTGAATACTGTTCAAAATTCTAGCCAAAGTCATTTATTTAAATTTGTAGTTTAAATGTATTACTTTCCACAGATTATATTACAAACATTACTAGGCATATTGGCATTTTTTTTTCCCCCTAAGTATTCTCTGTGCCCAATGTGGGGCTCAAACTCATGACTCCAAGATCAGGAGTCACATGCACTGTCAACTGAGCCAGCCATGTACCCCTAAGCTCATTATTTTTTTATTATTAAATAATCTTTTAAATTATCTTATGCCCTTTAAGCTGGATAAAAAATAGAACATTTTAGAACATTTAGCATTTTATTAAAGATGTAAAAGAGCTGAAGCAACAGCATTTTAAATGACTTTTTTTTAACCTTTTAGAAATAGCCCAGTGTTAAGGTGATTTGTATTGAATGAGTCTGTGTATATAATAGCTATCAAGTTTTTGAAAGAATTTGAATTTGAGCCACTAAAACTTAAAACTTTAGAACAGAATAGAGGAGGCATATTTTAAAATGTGTCCTTTTAGGGACACCTAGCTAAGCTCAGTTGGTGGAGTGTGAAACTCTTGATCTCGGGGATATAAGCTTGAGCCCCACATTGGGTGTAGAGATTATTTAAAAATAAAATCTTTGGGGCACCTGGGTGGCGCAGTTGTTAAGTGTCTGCCTTTGGCTCAGGGCATCACGCCAGCGTTCTGGGATCGAGCCCCACATCAGGCTCCTCTGCTAGGAGCCTGCTTCTTCCTCTCCCACTCCCCCTGCTTGCGTTCCCTCTCTCGCTGGCTGTCTCTGTCAAATTAAATAAAATCTTTAAAAATAAATAAATTAAATAATCTTTAAAAAATTATTTAAAAATGTACCCTTTGTGAATTTTTTTGGTGGTTACTTGTGCCTTGCATTTTTAATTTCTCAAGAATATGGTTATAGCACTGATAAGTAACTTGCATTTTAAATGTAGCATTTAAATGTAGCACTAAACGTGATAATCTGATTTACTGAAAATTGAGCAAATGTATAGGATAAATCGATTGCTGTAAGGTGAGAAATATTTTGCTGAATGAATAAAATAGATGGCAAGAGTCTGTGACTAAAAGGAGAGGTGGTATTACCCAGAGTTTAAAAACTCAAGCTTTTTATAAAAGATTTTATTTATTTTAGAGAGAGAGTGCATGAGTGGGGAGGGGGCAGAGAGAGAGGAAGAGACTCTCAAGTCAGCTTTGCGCTGTGTGGAGCCCAGTGCAGGGCTCAGTCTCATCACCCTGAGATCAAGACCTGAGCTGAAACCAAGAGTCGGATGCTCAGCTGACTGAGCCGAGCCACCGAGGCGCCCCAAGAACTCAAACCTTTAAAGATTGAAATTATCTGGAATTTCAGTCCTCTCATTTAAGAGCTTTGACTTTGGGCAAAGTTTAAACTTACTAACCTTTTACTTTGAGAGAATTATATGAGGTAATACTTGTCAAACACTTAGGTACTGAGCATAGTTCTTTACCCACAATAAGCATTGAGTAAAATGTTACTTGGTATTCATCATGTCCATTATCCTCTTATTGTTCTTTTTCAAAAGAGTGTTCTACAATTCTTGTATAAAAGTCAACTTTTAGATACTTTATAATGTGGATTTTAAATATACAAACTGTATGCTTTATATAGTTTTGAATGCATAAACATTGCAATGACAGTTTTGGTTCTTTACAAGCAATATCATTGCTGTTTATTAGACTCATTCACCTGTAAATACATGATCTCTTTTCTGTCCTGTTTTTCTTAGGTGACAAATTTCTTGTTTTCATTATACTTTCTTGTGTTCTTTTCAGTATGAAAGAATTATGACAAGATATTCCTTTTTTGAATTCTAGAAAAGAATTTTACCAGCTATTTTTTATTTCAGACTGAATAATAGGTACTTCTAGAATTGTTAAGTATTTTTAGTGCTTCTTTGCCATTTAATGTGGTAGATTGAATATTGTCAGGTAGTAAAACAGATTAGCCTATTTAGATACCTATATCCATATCTATGGGAGTTTAAAGGCATTTAATGTCTTTAACAGTACTGGAAGGTGGCCCCTATAAGATCTGGCCTTTCACTTTCCTCACCTCCTAACTTCTCCAGCCTGGTTGGCCTGCTTGTTAAAATACTCTTCACTGAGTTATTGTCTTAGCTTTCCTTCTCATAATATTCATGTATTTTTCAAATGTTCTGTTATCAGAATATCCTTTCTTCATCACACTTTCTAAAATAGCAAGCATCACTTTTTTTCCCCTCTTTATTCAGCTTTCTGTGTGTCTTACTTGTGACCTTTCATGTCATGTATTTGTTATGTCATTGTCACTAGAATAAAAACTCAGTTATAAACTCTTAAAACTTTGGTACTAAATTAGTGTCCACACGTAGAAGGTATTTGCTAAATATTTGTTGGATACAGAAATAAAAATAGGTAGCTGTTTTGACTCTTTACTTTGTCCTAGGACTTTTCTAAGCTCCTTACATAAAACTGATCCTGTTCCTATTTTACAAATTAGGAAAATAAAACCAAGAAATGTTAAGTACCTTGTCTGGGCTCACATGCTTTAAAGTGGTGAAACTAAAATTTGAACTTGTGTAGTCAATCTAGACCTAGAGCTTAAGCTTATACTACTACTGTGCTATGTTGTTTTTAAAAAGGAAAGGGATCTAAGCAGTCATCTAATCCACACATCTGATGCAGGAACAAATACTACATTTTTAGTTACTGCATATTTCTAGTTATGGTGAGTAAATACCTAAGTAGTGATTTTTGATTGGTTTTCATTCTAACATCAAGAGGTAGAGATTGCCTTTGACAGGATTACCCTTCACATATTTAAAAACTTTTGTAGTGTATTGCCTTTGTCTTCCCCATGTGAAATATATTCATGTTAGTCTCACTCTCTTCTGTGCAAATTCTATTGAAATTGTTTGTGTCACCCTTAGATAATAGTGCCTTGAACCAAGAATAAACTTCAGCTAAAAATCTAATTAGTGAAGGTGCACTTACCTATTCTGGATCCTATACTTACCAGTACAGTTTAAGATTACGTTGAGACTTTTGGTAGCTTATACCATAATATTTTCATGTCATAAATTTTCTTTCTTTTCACATACTGCCCTTGAACCATGGCTCTCCACATCTTAGATTTTGTACATTTTTTTCTCTAGACCTAAGTGTTGCATATTGTTGTTCTTTAAAAAATTTATCTTGTTAGATACAGTCTATTATTTCCAGATCACTTTTTTTTTTTTAAGATTTTTTAATTTATCTATTGGACAGAGAGAGAGACACAGTGAGAGAGGGAACACCAGCAGGGGGAACAGGAGAGGGAGAAGCAGGCTGCCCGCTGAGCAGGGAGCCCGATGTGGGGCTCGATCCCAGGACCCCCAGGGATCCTGTCCTGAGCCGAAGGCAGACGCTTAATGACTGAGCCAACCAGGCACCCCTCCAGATCACTTTTAAGTTCAGATATTGTCATAATCTTTTAGTAATACTTTATTTATAAACTTAACTCTCTTAGCTCTGTCCTTAAGTATTATTATCAAATACATTCTTATTCTTGAAATGGGAGGAGCTTATGTCTTAACGTTTCTGTCTATATTTTGGAGTGACTTTTTTTTTCTTGAATGTTATTAAAATGTAAAGTTTTGATGAGAGTATAAATAATGTTGACTTCTTTTTTTAATGCTAGTGAATTTTCTGACTTAAGAGTGTTGTTTCTTGGATGGATCCTCTTTTAAATATTTGATAATATTAAACGAGTGAAAAACCTAGACAAAAGAAACTTTTTGTATAAGAATTTAGATTCATAATAATTGAGATGCATGGATGTGAATTAGCTTGGATTTCTCATTTAATATAATATACTCCAAAACCAAGATGGTTTAGGATACTAAACATTTTTTCTAAAACTTTTGATTTTAGCATTTTATTTTTATTTTTTAAAGTTTTTATTTAAATTCCAGTTAGTTAATATATAGTGTAATACTAATTTCAGGTGTACAATTTAGTGATTCAACACTTAATACAATAGGCGATGCTCATCACAACCAATACACTCCTTAATCCCCATCACCTATTTAACTTGTCCTCCCACCCACCTTCCCTCTTGGTCACCATCAGTTTGTTCTCAGTAGTTAAGAGTCTGTTTCTTGGTTTGCCTCTCATTTTCCCCATGCTCATTTCTTTTGTTTTTTAAATTCCACGTATGTGTGAAATCATATGGTATTTGTCTTTCTTTGACTTACTTCGCTTAGCCTCATACTCTCTAGCTCTGTCCACATCATTGCAAATGGCAGGATTTCATTCTTTTTTGTGGCTGAGTAATGTTCCATTTTGTGTGTGTGTGTGTGTGTGTGTGTGTGTGTGTATACACAGACCATAACTTTTTTTTTTTTTTAAGATTTTATTTATTTATTTGACAGAGAGAGCCAGCAAAAGAGGGAACACAAGCAGGGGGAGTGGGAGAGGAAGAAGCAGGCTTCTAGTGAAGAAGCCTGGTGTGGGGCTCGATCTCAGAACACTGGGATCACGGCCTGAGCTGAAGGCAGATGCTTAATGACTGCGCCACCCAGGTGCCCCCAGACCATAACTTCTTTATCCATTCATCAGTCAGTGGATATTCAGGCTGTTTCCATAATTTGGCTATTGTAGAAAATGGTGCTATAAACATTGTGGTGTATGTATCCCTTTGAATTAGTATTTTTTTATTTTTTGGGTAAATATCTAATAGTGCAATTACTGTATCATGGAGTAGTTCTATTTTTAACTTTTTTAAGGAACATCCATACTGTTTTCCAGAGTGGCCGCCTGCATCAGTTTGCATTCCTACAAACAGTGCAAGAGGGTTTCCCTTTCTGCACGTACTTGCCAACACCTGTTGTTTCTTGTGTTTTTGGTTTTAGCCATTCTGACAGGTGTAAGGTGAGATCTCATTATAGTTTTAATTTGCATTTCCTTGATGATAAGTGATGATGAGCATCTTTTCATGTGTCTTTGGCTGTCTGTATGTATTTGGAGAAATGTCTGCTCTTTTTACCCATTTTTAATTGGGTTGCTTGTTTTTTGGGTGTTGGTTTGTATAAGTTCTTTATATATTTTAGATACTAACCCTTTATTAGATATGTCATTTGCAAATATCTTCTCCCATTCAGTAGGTTGCCTTTTAGTTTTGTTGATTGTTTCCTTCACTGTGCAGAAGTTCTTTTTATTTTGATGTAGTCCCAATAGTTTATGTTTCCTTTTGTTTCCCTTGCCTCAGGAAAGGGAAAGAAGTTGCTATGCCCAGTGTCAAAGAGGTGACTGCCTGTGTTTTCTAGGATTTTAATTGTTTCATGTCTCATATTTAGGTCTTTAATCCATTTTGAATTCATTTTTGTGTATGGTGTAAGAAAGTGGTCCAGTTTTATTCTTTCACATGTTGCTATCCAGTTTTCCCGACACCATTTGTTGAAGAGATTGTCTTTTTCCCACTGGATATTCTTTCCTGCTTTGTCAAAGATTAATTGACCATATAGTTGTGGGTTCATTTCTGGGTTTTCCATTCTGTTGCATTGATCTGTGTGTCTGTTTCTTTGCCAGCACCATACTGTTTCTGTCACTACAGCTTTGTAATATAACTTGAAGTCTGAAATTGTGATGCCTCAGTTATGCTTTTCTTTTTCAGAATTGCTTTGGCAATTTGGGGTCTTTTGTGTTTCCATATAAATTCTAGGATTGTTTATTCTAGTTCTGTGAAGAATGCTGTTGGTATTTTGATAGGGATTGCATTAAATACGTAGATTGCTTTGGGTACTATAGACATTTTAACATCATTCTTTCAATCCATGAACATGGCATGTCTTTCCATTTCCTTGAGTTGTCTTCAATTTCTTTTCTTTTTTTTTTTTTAAAGGATTTTATTTATTTGAGAGAGGGAGAGAGAGAGTGAGCATGAGCTGGTGGAGGGAGAGGGACAAGCAGACTCCCCACTCAGCATGGAGCCCAGTGTGGGGCTTGATCCCAGGACCCTGAGATCATGACCTGAGCAGAAACCAAGAGTTGGATATTTAACTGACTGAGCCACCCAGGCATTGTGTCTTCAGTTTCTTTTATTAGTGTTTTACAATTTTCAGAGTATAGATCTTTCACCTCTTTGGTTAGGCTTATTCCTAGGTATCTTACTATTTTTGGTGCAATTGTAAATGGGATTGTTTTCTTAATTTCTCTTACTGCTGCTTCATAATTCATATATAGAAATGCAGTAAATTTCTCTACATTGATTTTTTTATCCTGTGACCTTATTGAACTCTTTTATCAGTTCTAGTAGTGTTTTAGTGGAGTCTTTAGGGTTTTCTATATATATAGTATCATGTGATCTGTAAATAGTGACTTTTACTTCTTTCTTACCAATTTGGATGCCTTTTATTTCTTTTTGTTGTCTGATTGCTACGGCTAGGACTTACAGTACTGTGTTGAAAAAAAGTGGTGAGAGTGGACATCCTTATCTTGTACCTGACTTTAGCGGGAAGGCTCTCAGTTTTTCCTCATTGAGTATGATGTTCATTGTGGGCTTTTCATATATGGCCTTTATTATGTTGAGGTATGTTCCCTCTAAACCTACTTTGTTGAGGGTTTTTATCATGAATGGATGTTGTACTTTGTCAAATGCTTTTCTTGCATCTATTGAAATGATCATATGATTTTTATCCTTTCTCTTATTGATATGATGTACCACATGGATTGATTTGCAAATATTGAATCACCTTTGCATACTGGGCATAAATCTCACTTGATCATGGTGAATGATTTTTTTTGTAATGTGTTGTTGGAATCTCTTGGCTAGTGTTTTGTTGAGGATTTTTGTATGTGTTCATCAAAGATATTGGTCTGTAGTTCTGTTTTTTTGTGGAGTCTTTATCTGGTTTTGGGATCAAGGTAATGCTGATAGTTTACAACCATTTTCTTAGAGATCCCTTTTAACAACCCCAAGATGTAATCCAGGCGTACTTCCATGTGTATTCTTGTATTTTATTACATAAGCAATCTTTTTTTTTTTTAAGATTATTTATTTATTTATTTGACAGAGAGAGAGAGAGAGGCAGTGAGGGAGGGAACACGAGCAGGGGGAGTGGGAGACGGAGAAGCAGGCTTCCCGCTGAGCAGGGAGCCCGATGCAGGGCTCAATCCCAGAACGCTGGGATCATGACCTGAGCCAAAGGCAGACGCTTAACGACTTAGCCACCCAGGTGCCCCTTACATAAGCAATCTTATGATCGTAACATAATGGTGTTTCATATAGACAAGTTCAATGTGTTGTATAGTATTCTATCTCATTGAGATAAATCTCCGAAAGTACTCAGTCTGTCAGTGATGATTCTAATTGTTTTGCATTTTTAAATGTCCTATAAAGTTTCCTTAGAATGACCTAATTTATGAAATTATAGAAACAAAATAACATTTAGATTTTTGCTTCAAGTATTGGTAGGGTAGGTTATTTAGACCATCTTTTCTCTTAAGGACAACTTAAAAAGTTGGCGAGGTAAAGAAAGATTCTGCTTTTAAAGAAGCTAAAAAGGTAGGCCAAAATCAAGAAGAATGTGGGAACTCAGAGATATAAGCCTAGTACTGGAAGCCACTTTTGACCTAAGGACATTTGCTGATCCAGAAGCAACATTTGTAAGAGTAATATGTAGGTTTTGTGGCCTTGTGGGTTGGGGGGAGGGTCTGTAGTAAAATCCAAAGCCTGCCTAAAGTGAAGATTGGGAAATCTGCTTAAATTCCTCTCTACCCTCTTTACACAGATACCCCCAAAGGGTTATATCTTCAGGGTAATTATGAACTGGAAGTGATTTGCCCCTCCCCAGGATATCTAGCTCTTTTGGTGTTGCTCTTTTTGTCCAAGGAACCTATAGTCTTAAACGTGGATTAAAGTGGTCCTAGATTAGTAATACCCCAAAGTGCTTGGCAGAAGCTAAGAAATACTCTTTGGAGAAAGGTATCTTCATCATAGGTTTCAAATGATTCCTACAATCATTTTTCAAAAATAGTAACCTCCCCCTAGAGAGTGGAAGTCTGTTGGAGATCATTGGAGTGTGGAAGTAGGAGGTTTAATACATCTGGCTGGCTGCCTTGGGTCATTTTCTGCCCCCTGCCTCCCTCCTGCCAACTTTTGCTCCTGATTTTAGAGTTGTCCTTGTTGGCATCACTTCTTAAGATGGTGAGAGGTGTGTAACAACCCCCCCATACAGACATGTAATAACCTTCTTGTTTTCATCTTCAAGTCTTTCTTTGTACGCCACTGCCTACAACTTCTGCGCCCTGCCTGGATCCTAGAGCATGCATCAGCTTGTCTTCTATACTGTAGTTCCCCTGCAGGAATTTGCTCGTCACATTTCTCACCTATACTTATTCTTTGCTTCAGTTTCCATCTTCTAGAAATTTGTTGACATCTCTCATTTGGTCTTGCCTGTTTCCTATATTGTTTTCTTTTTTATTGTAGGTTTATTCTTTTTTATTCATTTCCTTTCACTTTAGTGGATTTCTGGAAGAAGAATTTTAGACATATGTGTAAAATACTCGACATTTAACCAGCACTTCCACATAGTTTACAAACCTACTTGAGCATAGGAAAAATTTCTGAAAGTAGATCAAAAGATACGGGTATCTAAGTGTTTTCCAATATTGCCAAATATCCCTCTGAAGAGACTGTAACTCACACTCTTCACATTAGAATATGATGATGCCTCTAGTAGCATTTTAGTCTCTCTCTTTTTTTTTTTCACATAGGCTCCATGCCCACCGTGGAGCTTGAACTCAAGACGCTGAGATTAAGAGTCACATGCTCTACCAACTGAGCCAACCAGATGCCCTGCATTTTAGTCTTTGTGCATAAAGGGGCATCTGGTTGGTTCATTTGGAAGAGCGTGCAGCTCTTGATCTCGGGGTTGTGAGTTTGAGCCCCACATTGGGTGTAGAAATTACTAACAATAAATGAACTTCATGAAATTAGTACATAAAATGTTTTGGGGGAATTAAAATACTTTTAAGATCATTTCTGTAACTTCTTAGCTTTTATTTTTCTCTTTTTATTTTTTATATTTAAATCGACATAAACTAAATATGTGGCTGCATATTTTCGTTGTATCTTAAAGATGACGTTTCAGTTCCTGTTTTAGCTTGGGGACCTTTTTGTTTCAAAGAGTAAGTTTGTGTGTCAGAAAAAAAGGAGAACTTCTTTATATTTAATGATCGTGAATAAATCATGTGTCAGACATAGTCAGCACTGTGCATGCATACTCACGCTAGAACGTGTTCATTGCTCTCTGGAGAAGAAAACAGCCAGTCTTCTTTCCTACTAAAATTCTTGAGGTGTTTCATTTGGTGGTGTGCCCATTGAGTCAATGTCTCCTTCTAATCCTGCCAAAAGAATCGTTTTTGGCATTTTACAGATCAGTTCTTCTAGTTCTTCATAGAAGACTTTTTTTTTTTTTTCCAAACGAAGTAGGAAATTTAAATAATTGTGCCAAGAATTTAACACTTTCTTATTAACTGAAAACCAAGTTTATTTTTAGTACTCTTCATATGTTTTACCTGATTTGTATTCACTAGTATTACTTCCAGCTTATAGTCCGTTTGCCAGTGATTTAATCAATGGCTTTAAATGTTTAGAGAGCTCTGTTTTAGGATGCAATTGAGGGAGAAAAGAAAAAAAATTTAAATATATAAACAATTTTTAAGTGGGGACATTAACTTTTTAAGCAATAATGTGCAAACAAATACTTTAGGGTAATGGTTCTTAAAGTACGGTCCTCAGATCAGCGGCAGCAGCATTACCTCAGAACTTGTTAACAATACACAGTTTTTGCTTCTGCCTCAGATTTGCTGAATCAAAACCTGTGGCCCTGGGACCCAGCAATGTATTTTTTAATTAATAAGTCCTCTAGATTGTTCCAATACTCTAAAAATGGAGAACCATTTCTTTAGGGATTAAGAGCATGGATTTTAAAATCAGACATATCTGAATTCAAATTCCAAAATCCACTATTTAATATCTGTATAACTTTGGGCTAGTTACCTAATTTCTCCAAGCCTTAGTTTCGTTTCCTCAGTTATAAAATTGGAATATCACTTCTCTTGTGTAGATCAGGTAAATGGGATTGTTTGTAAATTCCCTGGTACGGGGAGCTAAAAAGTGATTATAGTATCCTTACCATTAAACATATACTATAATTTATTGATTCTAAAACACAGTTATTCTGTATTAATGTTTCTGAAATTGTAGGTGTCTTAAAGTCATATGATTGGAAACATTGTGTCAGCTTACTTGTAAAGTTTTCTTTTTTTTTCGTAATGGCACATGAGGGAATGGTGCATTTAAAACTCAGTGGTGTCTGAGTCAGTGATATATGTGGTAGTATATGTTCAAGGTGCAGGAGCACTGTCAGGGTTGAGCATACATTTGAGCGTGTGTTGATTGAATCAAGTTTTAGCATGGGACAGGTACTGAATTGGCCCCAGGAGAAGCAGGCATTTTAATCAGAGAATGTAGAACTTGAGTTTAGCAAACAGCTACAACTGGAAGTGTGGAAGTGTGTATCTGATTGGGATCGTAAAGAGAAAGAATCTGAAGTATAAGAATACCTCACTTGACTGCACTTTGCATATACTACAAATTTTACAAGTTGTAGGTTTGTGGCCAACCCTGTGTCGAGCAAGCACATTGGTGCCATTTCTCTTGTAGTATTTGCTCATGGCTGTGGCACATTTTGGTAATTCTCCCAATATTTCATGCTTTTTCATTATGATTATATTTGTTACAGTGATTTGTGATCAGTGATTACGACTCACTGAAAGCCCAGATGATGGTTAGCATTTTTAGCAATAAAGTATTTTTTAATTAAGGTACGTGCATTAGTTTTTAGACATATTGCTGTTGCACATTTATAGACTAGAGCATAGTGTCAACATAACTTTTTGTATGCACTGGGAAACCAAAAAATTCATTTGACTCGCTTTATTGCGGTATTTGCTTTATTACAGTGGTCTGGAACTGAATCTGCAATATCTCTGAGGTATGCCTGTCATATCAAGTAACCTAAACAAAATTCATACTAGTATAGGAAAACTGATTTTTATAAATTTTCTGTATAGGTTTTCATCCTTCTTAAATCAGTTATCATCAGCCTTTGGTTTGTTACAAAACCCTTATGGCACTTTAACAGTATGCTTGCTGTTAAATCTTTGCAACCAGGCCTGCTAAATGAAATATCTAAGGATGAAGCTTAGATTTGTAGGTATTTTGCAATATACCCAGGCTTTATCCCTGGATATTTAAATATTACATCCAGGCTCTCCACATACATGTAGACATTATCTTTGCCAGAATCAAATTAATTATATTTGTTTTCATTCTAATTTCAAACTAAATTACTTTTCCAAAGAGCCTTTTAAGAAAAACGTTCTTTAATGAGTTATATTTTCCTTGAATAGCTATTCTTTACTCCCTTCCCTTATTTTTATCTCTTCCTTCTCTTCCTTTTTTTCAGGGGTCTCTGAAAGAGAAGGTAGATAGTTAACACTCCCATTTTATAATTTGTGTGGGAAACCTTGCTCTATTATAATCCCTGTGAAGTAGTACACACATAGGAAGTAGTACAGAAGTTATTCTCCCTCTGATTGTATACATCCAGTGATGAACTGTAGGCTGTCTTTGGCTAGCTTTAACATCAGCAAGTTCTTTTTATTTTGATTGGAATTTATTGCTCTCTATATCCACTTCAGTGTCTGTTTTTTATTATTGATGCTATTCTGTGCCTAAGCATAAGATAATCCTTTATCCTACTGCTTATCTTTATTGCTTTTTCCTGAACCATCCTCCCTTCTTGAATTTGCAAATTGAAGAAAAACATTAATCCTATGTAAATAATTTTAAGATTCTTTTATTAAACCAACAACAAAAGTATATAGCATAGAACATCTGGATTTCATGAATTGTATTTCCTACTTGCTGGATTATGATTTCCAAGCATGCTCTTATCTCATTAACACAAGGTGGTCTATGCCTAACCTAGGATCTTTATTTTTTTTTTCTTTCTTTCTTTCTTTCTTTTTTTTTTTTTAGAAACTTGTGGTGGAGAATGTTGATGTGCTAACACAAATGAGGACCAGCTTTGACAAACCAGACCAGATGGCTGCACTCTTTAAAAGATTATCATGTGGGTAACTCATGAAACTTTCTATAAGCATTAAGAAGACCTTGATACTCAGTATTTAGCTGTTGCTTAAACATAAATATAAGTACTCCTTAGCTTATGAAAAGAGCAGAAAATACTTGCAGTCAAAGGATATTTTAAGTATATGGCTTATCTACTCCCCCCCCCCTTTTTTTTTTTTACCGTAGTCTTAGTACCATGTATCAAATATTTAATGAATATTTAGTTCATAAACTCATTTAATGCAAGTAAGTCTATATTAATTTACTAAAGGAGAATTAATTTTTGAGTCTGTAACTTTCTAAAAATCAACCTTATTGTGGTATAGTTTGCATATGATGAAATCTACACATGTAAAGTGAACAATTTGGTGGAGTTTGGCAAATGCATATATCCAGGTAACCATTACCACAGTCAAGACATAGAGCACTTCCATCACCTCAGGAAGTTCCCTCACGTCCCTTTGTAGTCGGTTTCTCGACATCCCCCAAACCAGACAAAAAATGATCTGATTTCTGTCATTATAGATTAAATTTGCCTGTTCTAGAACTCCACATAAATGGAATCACACAGTATATACTCTTGTGTCTGCCTTTTTTCACTTAGTATGTTTTTGAGATTCACCCAGCTATGTTATGTGAATCAGTAATCTCTTCCTTTTTATTGCTATCTAGTAGTCATTGTATGAAAACCTGAGCCCTACAACTTAAAATAAATTGTTTTTAATGTCTTCTTGATATTGATTCTTTGTGGGAGGTATACTGTGAAATAACAGTGAATCTTAAAAATTTATGAAAGCATATTTAGCAGGTAACTATTTTAGGTGCACTTGAATTAATTTTATCTTCATTTGCTTTTGTACTTGAAATATAATTACAGATTATTCTGAAGTCATATTTCTTATTGATTTAAAAGCCTTTCTAGCCTTTCCAGCATTAAAAAAATAATGAAATACCAATAAAATATTCTTTGCATTTGAGAAAACCAAAGAGTTTATTCTCCCAAAGAAAAAATAGTACTGAAAAAATTAAAGCAATGTACGTATTTTACATAATATTCCCCTTTGATAATTTTCTTTTAAATGTTATGCAGTTATATCAAATTTTTGAAAGTGTAAAATGACTTAGGGAATCACTTTATAAGGCTGTCTTATCCAGCTTCAAAAATATAAACTTATTTAACAAAAATTACTATAAAATTAAACTACATGATAGGTTGCTTTATAGAACAGATTAGTTGTTGCCAGAACTGGGAAAGCAACAAGGGAGTTTTTGGAGTGATGAAACTGTTCACCACAGTGGCGATGGTGGTTACGCCAATCTACACATACTAAAATTTTTTCCTAGAGCTGTATACCGAAGGAAAGAAGGTCAGGTTTACTGTACGGTACTTTAAAAAATGAAATTAAAATGATAAAAATGAAAATACTGATTTGGTAGTATTCTAGGGAGGTAGAGTATGAATAAATACTTAGTAGGAAATTGTTTTTTAAATTTTTACCTGATCTCTTTTGTTCATTGTTTTATTACATGCTTACATTTATCGGTCTTGTTTTCTTTATTCTTAATTATTTTTTTCATGTTTCTCCTATTTTTTAATACTCAGTTGACCACTCAAACAGCCTAACTACTTAACTTGTTACTAGTAAATAATGTTTTGACTGTATCATCTGGTTAAAGGCATTTAATCCACTGCATTGTTCAGTGCCTGTTTATTGTTACTTAACTCTCCTATTTGTGGAATTGAAACGAAATGGAATTTGTTAAAATTCCAAATAATTTGTAAATTTTCAAAATAAAATCTATAATCCTTAATGGCCCATATATATCAAATTTGCCTTTAAATAGAATTTATTAATTCTTTTTTGTGATTTGGAAAAAGAAAAGATCTGCTTGAGAATGGCTTACTTAGGGGACTGGAGAAAGCAGTTCTTTCCGTTGAAATACTTTTCAGAACACTCTCTTTTGTCTTGGATCCCCATCTTTGTGCCTCCTTCACCCCATATCCAGAGGTTGATACACTTTTGTAGCAGTTTGATTTTCATAGTCAATTACCATATTCTTTTTAATACCCTTAAAAGGCCATATAATTTGTCAAAAGTAGCCCTAATTGAGGCACCTAGATGGTGCAGTCATTTAAGCGTCTGAGTCTTGATTACGGCTCAGATCATGATCTCAAAGTCCTTGGGATGGAGCCCTGCGTCAGGCTTCGTGCTCAGCACCGAGTCTGCTTGAGATTTTCTCTCCCTCTGTCCCTTCTGCTCATGTTCGCTTGCTCTCTCTCAAATAAATAAATCTTTAAAAAAAAAAAAAGTAGCTCTGAATTGGGAGGTAATCTGGAATTAATTTTCAGTTTTAGGACTTTCTAGCTATGTGACTTGAGCAAATTTAATACTGTTTCTTCCTGTTTTCTCACAGTTTGTCTCTTGGGGCTAGGTTTATTGCTTTATTGACTCCCTTATTATAGACCTTAATTTTCTAGTTTTCCTATAGTAATTCGTCCTTTTAAAATTCAGTCCATTCACTTTTGCCCTGACCTTGCCACGGTCTGCAAATCTACAAGTTGCCTCCAAAGACCTTTACTTTAGCAATACTTTGAATGTTATTATCACCTAAAATTGTTGCACTGGTAAGTTCTTGAATTTGAAGCTCTACTCTCAGATCAGTCATGTTTTCCAGCTTTCCCACTCTTTCACTCCTATTAAATTTTTTGTTCTAGCTCATTGAAACATTGATATCTCTTTAGTTTTCTTATCAGTTTTCTTATCTTTCTTCCTGACTTTACTTCGTCATCCATTCTGGACTTTAAAATTTGGTGATTTCAGTTGCATTCTCCTCTGTGCTATCATACTACTTCTGAAACCTTTCTGGAAGAGATCATTAGTGACTACGCACTTTCAAAATCTGGTCCTCTTTCCTCTTAATCTACTTGATTTCTCTGTTAGTGTTTATCTCTTTTATTCTCCTTTTTATTGAAATTTATTCTCTTCATTTGCCAATACTTTTACCTTTTTTAAGCCATTGGGGTTTTTTTTGTTTTTAAAGATTTATTTATTTATTTATTTATTTGAGAGAGAGAGAGAGAGAGAGAGTCAGTGAGAGAGGGAACACAAGCAGGGGGAGTGGGAGAGGGAGAAGCAGGCTTCCAGCAGAGGAGCCTGATGTGGGGCTGGATCCCAAAACGCTGGGATCACGCCCTGAGCAGAAGGCAGACGCTTAAGGACTGCACCACCCAGGCGCCCCTAAGCCATTGTTTTTATAATCCTTTTGGGAAAATGTATCCAGTCTTACTTATCAGTGTATCTTTAAAATATTCATCCCCTAGCCTTCAGTCTCTGGATGGAGCTCCCGGCATTTAATACCAAGTGCTAATTTGATCAGGGTGTGGTCTGTGGACCAGAAGCAACAAGCAAAAGCACCACATAGGAGTTTGTTAGAATGTAAATTATTAGGGTTCTGTCCATTTTTAAATCAGTTTGCTGGGGCCCAGCAGGTGATTCTGATTTGCACTGAAGTTTGAGAAACATGGTTAGGTATCTACAGCTGTATGATCCACAGATACTTTGCAGCATCTCTGGAATAGGATATTCCTCTGATGGGAAGTATAAATGGTGGGGAGAAAAAGTCTGATATTCTTCTGTTATTGACCATTATATCACCTCCCATGCCATTCACCCAGTGATTCTCAAAGGGAAACGGGTATGCTGTCTGACTTTTCCTGTCATCACATTCCATATCTAGTAGCTGTGTCTTCAGATCAGAGTTTGCAAATTGGTGGGTCATGTTTGGCCCAAAGACGTAATTTTTTTGGCTCTATGCTCCATTAAATTAAAAAAAAAATGTTTTTTGATCATTATTTTAAAAATGGAAGATTTTGCATAAATATCCAAACGTTTGGCTCTCCCTCCCCCCAAATCCTGGGTAGTATTTTGCCACATGGCAGTGATTGACTGGAGCTAAGTAGCAGTTGCCTCCTTTAGAAATGTTTTTCTACAGTTTTTCCCCCTCACTCTGCTGTCTTTCACTTAGTCTGCTTCACTATTTTATGTTACCTGCTATAGATATTGAGCTTGTAACTCCTGCTGCAGATCCTACCTCTTAAATGTGATGCCTAAATCTATTCCTTTTATTCCATGGTTCTCATTTAAGACTGTCATTATTTCGTAAACTACAATCTTGGCTTCCTGCTGTGTTCAGTATTCACTTTCTAACCCCTCTCCCACATTTAGAGTTATATTTCTAAAGATTTCTTTTCATATCACTCTTTATATTTAAAAAACCCTGAACTACGCCCTCCTTGATTAGAGGATAGTCTAAAACTCCTTAGCATGTCATTCAAAAGCCATTATTTGGATAACCTCATATCCAGCCATTGTTTTCTCCTCTTTTCCCCCCATAACTTTTTGCTTGCCTGGCCTGAGATCCACATAGTCTCTGCTCTAGTGTTAGTTCCCTGGGATGTGTGTTAGTCTGTTTGGGCTGCTACAACAAGATATCACAGATTGGGTAGTTTATAAACAACAGAAATTTATTTCTCATTGTTCTAGAGGCTGGAAGTTCAAGATCATGGTGCTGGCATGGTTGGGTGAGGGCCCTCTTCAGAGTCGCAGACTTGTCATTACATTTTCACATGACTGAAATGGTTAGGGTTCTCTCTGAAGCCTCTATAAGTCAGTAATCAAATTCATGAGACTTCACCCTCATGGCTTGAGGCCCCATCTCCTAATACCAGCTTTCGGGGCTTAAGTTTTTAATACATGAATTTTGTAGGGACATAAACATTCAGACCATAGCAGGATGTTAATAGAAATTATGGGGGATTAGAGGAGGTGCCAGTGCTTAAAAAGGTATGGCAAATAATCCATTAATGATAAGTTAAACAACATTCTTACCATGAAGTTTCTCAGAACTTTTATTGTGTCATTATTGTTATATATATTTAAGAGGAGGTTGTAGGATATAGTTCTGGCAAAATTATTTGATTAAATTCTGGTTATCATCCCTTGGAAGATATATGATTATACCACACTACATTTTCTGATTATTCACCTTATTTTCTGCCATTCCTTTTTCTAGATTCCCTTTTGTTTTGTTCCCTGGCCTGGAATGCTTTTGTCTTCTCCTTTATGACCAACTTGGATGACATTTTCCCAGAGAAATATTTCCTTTCACCTTTCTTTCTTCTCTCCTTTTCTGGATGGTAACATAGTCTCATTTCTTGAATAACCATTTCATTGAACATCTTCTAGTCTTCTGGGTCTCAGGCACTCCACCAAGTGTAGAGAAAGATAAAAAGATTGGTTGATTAGACTGGTTCCTGCTCATGTGGAAGGTATAGCATATTTGTGTCTTACCTCATTTTGTTAACACTACTGTTTTAAATCTTATCACATTTTGGCTTATATTATTGCTGTTAGTATGTTTTAATAAAAGATGCTATGGTCAAGGTTTAAGCAAACCACACAGGAGGTAGAAAGTCGAAATAATTCTCTCCATTCCTACCCCTCAAAGGTAACTATGGTTAATGGTTTTTTATACATCTTTCTAGAAATGTGTTATATATATACAAATGTATGTATGTATGTATATACTGTTGACTCTTGAACAATGTGGGGTTTAGGGACGCTGACTTCCTGTGCAGTCAAAAATCTGCATATAATTTTTGACTCCCCAGAAACTTACCTGCTGGTAGCCTGCTGTTTACGGAAGCCTTGCTGAACAATAGTTAACATACTTTTTATGTTATATGTATTATATACTATATTCTTAGAATAAAGCAAGAGAAAAAATGTTATTAAGAATATTACAAGGAAGAAAAAATACATTTACAGTACTGTATTTCCCCCCCCCCCCAAAATCCATGTGTAAGTGGACCTGCACAGTTCAAACCCATGTTGTTCATGGGTCAGTTGTGTATCTTTTTGTCTCATATAAATAGGGTCATATTTTCTTAGTTTTCTTGACAGTCCATTTAGACTGTTACTTATGGTCTAGATTATTATTCTGTTTATATTTGTGTTCTTATTACATAGTACTATGCCTGTAATCAGGAGTAGTTCAGTAAATGTTTGTTGGCTTTCTAAAATATGAAGGTATTGATCCTTCCAATTCTAATCTCCCTTGATTTTGTTAACTAAATTTTAATATTGAATATATAGTAATAATTTTCTGAATATGCTTCCTAACCAAAATGTAAATTATCAAATCCATTTATAGTCTTCAGCAACCTGGTCTTGCCAAAACTGTTTGTGATCTCAATAGTCATGTTTTTTTGTTTCTTGACTCTCCAGACCTCAACAGCTAAAGAGTTTAGCATCCCCAGGTTCTGGGACCATTTGAGGATTTAACTCCTGTCTGCTTTGACAACTCTTCTTTCTCCTCTAGTCTCTCTCTCCTTCCTCCTACTTCTGCCATTTCTGAGAGGATTATACAGGTGGCTACTTATGTGATTATTTCAAGATTTTAGTGAACCATCTAAACTGTTCTAAGAGTAGTGTGTACTCCATATAAAGTAAACTGTAATTTCCTTACTTTGAATGTCAGCTTTCAGTACCTTTGCCTCTTTAATCATTTGTTGTAATCAAATTGCTGTTATATTTTTGATCGTGGGAATTTTATGACTAAGAGTTTTCTTCAAAGTTAAGAAAGAATTGAATTCATACTCTTCTCCTCTCTTGTCTTCCAATTTAGCTGTTGACAGTGTCTTGAAGAGGATGACAATAATTGGTGTAATTTTATCCTTCCGATCGTTGGCACAAGAAGCACTTAGAGATGTAAGAAACCATTATAAGTACATATGCTATAGTTAAATAATCCCGTTTAACTTCCCAGAAATTAAAAGTTCTTAAAACTCCAGTTTTCATAGTTATATAAAATCAAGTATATAGAAATTAGAGTTATTTAAACTTATTTTTTATTTTGGCATTGAAATTGGGGTGGGGTGTAGCTCGCCTGGATATTGTACTACTTTTTCAACTTTACTCTTCACTGCAGCATTTTCTATTTTGGCTATATTCAGTTTGGCCTTCTAAGTACTAGTCTTAGTACTTTAGAAAATTGTGAAAATAGAAAAGGTAAAATAATTTTTATGAAAACTAGAAGTAATTGAATGGTAATGTTTAAACTTAGGGTTCACTATTTAAAAATAACTACATTTTTATTTGTTGTCCTGCCTAGGTATTATCTTACCACATTCCTTTTCTTGTAAGTTCAATTGAAGATTTCAAGGATCATATTCCAAGGGAAACTGACATGAAGGTAATAAAACTTTTTTTTGGATTTTACAGTTTCTAAAATGAAATATTTGAGTTAACATATGAAATAAAATTTAATAAATTCTAAACTACTGTAAAGTTTCTGTTTAGAGTGATCAGTTGGCATGCTTGCCTTTGAAAATACATCTTTGAGAGCACCAAAATGCTACATAGGCATTTTGAAAGGTCATCTTCCTTGATAACCTATAGCAATGTAAAATGGGTTGGTATCGATCATTCTTACATTGATAGCTGTTCATACCTGGTCATAAGCAGAATTGGAAAGACAAGCCAGGGAAATAAGAGTTGTTTTGTTTTAAGTAAAGTAAAATTCAATCAGTTTTTTAAATTGATGTTAAAAAGTCTTGTAAAAGAATGTCAATATAGGGTATAATGTAAAAAAACTTTAATACCCTGTTTTCAGAAATGTAAGATAGAACATTAGTAGGCATATGTGAGTTTACAATTTTTGTTTTGAAAATTTTTTGATCATGAAATCCAACTCACTTATCTAACCCCAGCTATAATTAACTGGTGGTTACACATCCAGTAAGTGACCTCTTATGTATGTTTTCTAAGCCTCCATGTGTCTTGGAAAGATTATTTGCTATTTCACATGTTTTGAAATGCACTGTCTGAAAAAAGTTATGTCTAAACTCTTTTGTACGACACTCAAGCTTTTTCTCAGATTGATGCTACTCACTTTCTGAGGCTTATCTTCCATGGCTTGTTCCGTCCTTCTCCCATGCTCTTCTCTTTCTTACTCTACCCTTTTCTTCATATGTATCTCATGAGGTAACTAGTTCTTCCCATGTGCATTCTCATATCTGTCTGTTTCATCCTCTCATTTATTGTACCTGAAAATCCTGCCCTTTTCTATTTTCTGCTTTTTGAAGTCCTGCTTATCTTTTAAGGTCTGATTCAATTGCCGTATTCTAAGAAACATTCCTTGATCCCCAGGCAATTAAGTATTTTTTTTTCCTTATTATTATCAGAAAACTTTTTGTTTATCCATTGGGGGGTTAAATGTGGTCTGCCTTGTATTATAATTGTGTTTTTTCTCTTAAATTTATGCTAGATTGTAAACATTTTGAAGGCCTTGTTTTCTTTATTTCTGTGTCTCCCACAGTGCTTTGCATAGTGTAAACATTTGGGATTAATGATTGTCCTGTGATTTTATGATTGAAAACCGTGTGTGGTTAGTGCAAAACTGTTAAATGGAAACACTGTAGAAAAAAGAGTTAAGAGAACATTAAAGAAGAATCATTCCTTGAAAATACACTGGTGTGTGGATTATGAGAATATTCTGAGCAACCATCCAGTTGTTTCAGCACCCGACTTAATTATGTTTAGTTTTTGGCAAACTTTCAACAGAACTTAATATTTTTTTAATATTTTTTAAAAACTCAAACATGTATTTTTAAAATTAATTTATTTTTAATTGAAGTATAGTTGTCATACAATATTATACTAGTTTCAGGTGTACAACATAGTGACTCAACATTTATACACATTATGAAATGCTCACCATGATAAGTATAGCTACCATCTGTCACCATACAAAGTTCCTAGAATGTTGTACTACATAAGACAATGTACTACTTAAAATGTTTTTAACTATGCTGTACTTTTCATTCATGTGACTTATTTTATATCTGGAAGTTTGTACCTCTTAATTCCCTTCACCTGTTTGCCCATTCCCCCTCTGCTCTGGCAACCACCAGTTCTCCAAATATATATTTTTTAATAGCTTTCTTGAGATATAATTCAGTTATCTTGAAATGTACTCATTTGAAGTATACAATTCACTGGATCTAAGTGTAGTCACAGAGTTGTGCAGCTATCACCCCACCCAATTTTAGAATATTGTCATCATCCCAGTTGGAAGCCTTGTGCCCATTAGCGGTTATTCTGGAATTCTTCTCAGTCCCCAGCCCTAGGCAACCACTAATCTACCTTCTGTCTCTTTTTACCTATTCTCTTTCTTTCTTGCTTTTTTCTTTTTTTTTTTTAGGGTGTATTTATTCGTTTAAGAGAAGGTGGGCATGCACGAACGTGTAGGGGGAGGGGCAGAGGGAGCGCATCCTCAAGCAGATTCCCTGCTGAGCATGGAGCCCTGCATGGGGCTCAATCCCACAACCCAGTAGATCACGACCTGAGCTGAAACCAAGACTCAGGCACCCAACACAGCGAGCTATATGGGCTCCCCAAGTTTGCCTATTCTTGACATTTAGTATGAATCATACAATATGTAGGCTTTTGGTACTGGCTTCTTTTACTTAGCATAATGTTTTCAAGGTTTATTCGTGTTGTAGCATGTATCAGTACTTCATTTTTTATTGCTGAATAGTATTCCATTACATGGATATACCACATTTTATTTATCCTTTCATCAGTTGATGGACATCTAGGTTTTCACTTTTTGGCTATTATAAATAACGTTATGGTGGATATCCATATAGAACTTTTTGTGTGGACATATGCTTTCCTTTCTCTTCAGTATATGCCAGGAGTCGAATTGCTGGGTCATATGGAAACTCTATGTTTAACCTTTTGAGAAACTGCCAGATTGTTTTTGAAGTAGTTATACCATTTTGCATTCCCAGCAGCAATGAATGAAGGTTTCAGTTTTTCCATATCCTGTCGATATTTGTTGTTGTCTTCTTAATTATAGCCATGCTAGTATGTATGAAATGGTATCTCACTGTTTTGTTATACATTTTCCTGAAATGAATGCTGAATACCTTTTCATGTGCTTATTGACTATTTGTGTATCTTCTTTGGAAAAATTTCTATTCATATCCTCTGCTCATTTTTTTGCTTGGATTGTTTGCCTTTTAAATTTTGAGTTGTAAGTGTTCATTATATATTCTGGATACAAGTCCATTAACAGATACGTAATTTGCAAATCTCTCTAATTTTGTGGGTGGTTTTTTCATTTTCGTAATAATGTCCTCTGTGGCACAAAAATTTTTAGTTTTGATGAAGTCCAGTTTGTGGACTATTATTTTTTCTTTGGTTGCCTCTCCTTTTGGTGCCCTATCTAAGAAACCATTGCCTTACCCAAGTCATAAAGATTTATACCTACATTTCCTTCTAAGAATTTTATAATTTTAGCTCTTAATGTTTAGGTTTATGATCCATTTTGAGTTAATTTTTGTGTGTGGAGTAATGGGTCACTTAAAGATGTTTTTCCTCTTTTTTTTAAAGATTGAGTGCATGCATGGGCAGAGGAAGGGGCAAAGGGAGAGGGAGAGAATCTCAAGCAGACTTGGTGCTGACTGTGAGGCTTGATCTCACGACCCTGAGATCATGACCTGAGCCAAAATCAAGAGTAGGACACTTAACCGACTGAGCCACCTAGGTGCCCCACCCCCAAAAAATGTTTTTCTAGGACTTAAACCATGGCAGTTACCATTTATTTTAAGATACAGTTTTACTTCATATTTTGTACTGAGTTTTTTTTGGTAGCAATATCAGAGATAACCAGCTACATAGGTGGTTTTTAACTGAAGTATTGAGCAGTCAGAATATCATAAATACTTGAACTCTAAATGTGATACCAGGAAGAATTATTTTAGTCATTAGAAATTCCATTATCAGGCTTTAAAACTGTATTCCTTAAAAATCTATTATGGGGCACCTGGATGGCTCAGTCAGTAGGGCATGCAACTCTTGATATCTGGATGGTGAGTTCAAGGCCCATGTTTGGGCATAGAGCTTGCTTTAAAAAAAAGTCTATTATAAGTAACTTACCATATTTATAGCTATGATATGATGAGTCATTGAACAACCACATTTTTCATTAAATAAGTATGAATGTGAATATAAGTTCAGCAATTTTGATTCACTTTTGTTCATTTATTCATCTCTTTTGGTTTGATATTTTATATCCATGCTACCAAGAAAAATACCGTTAGCATGATTTTATTGGCGTTTGCCACAGAGAATATACTAATTTTCTTTGGCCTAACAGTAGGAAGTTCTAACAAGCAGCACATCATGAAGTAATAACTCAATTTATCATTGTAGGCTAGTTGTGTTGTGGTTCCTGTTTCAGCCAAGTTTTGAAATTCTCTAGTGTTCTTATAGGTAGATTCTAATTTAAACAGTATATCTTTTCTTACTAGAGTGAGATTTCTTAGAAATTTGCTAAAATATTTCTTACTCTGTAATTCTTATATATTCTATCAGGTTGCAATGAATGTGTATGAGTTATCATCAGCTGCTGGATTACCTTGTGAGATTGATCCTGCCTTGGTGGTAGCTCTCTCCTCACAAAAATCAGGTAAAATGCATTAGTAAATATATATTAGTCTTAGTTAAAATTACCAGGGCAACACAGATACAGGTGTGGTACTTATTTATTCAAATGCCTACTTAATGTCAAACTTGCTTTTTTTTTTTTTTTTTTTTTTTTGTAGTTGGAATAGAGCAATGCAAAGAGGACAAAAGTCCCTGTCTTCTGGAGCTTATGTTATAGTGTAGTCCTCAGATAGACAGTATTTAAGCCATAGGACTAGATGGAATTTCTAAGGTTAGTTAACAAAGATGCAGAAGAAAGAGGATCAGGGTCTGAGCCTTAGGACACTTTCAACTTTAAGAACTCAGAGAGAAGAAGAGGAACTACCAAAAAAGAAATGAGAAAGAAGGATGGATGAAGGAGAAGAAAAACTAGGAAAGAGGAGCTTCCAGCAAAGTGGAGAGGGAATGATCAACTTTGTAGAATTAATGGGTATTGCTACTAAGAGCAGTGGCAGTGGAATTTTTGGAGCAAAAGGCTGAGTAACGGGGGTTAAGAGAGAATAGGATAAAAAGAATTGGAAATAATAAATATAAAACAACGCAAAGAGTTTTACTGTAAAGAGGAACAAAGAAATGAAATTACAGTAGCTAGAGGCAGGAATAAAATCAAGAGAAAGATTTTTTTCAGGTGAGAGAGTCACAGAATTTGTATACTGATGGATATGGTCCAGTAGGTAGCAAAATTGGTATTTAGAAAAGGGTGTCCTATTTTTACTGGACTAGAGCTATTTATCGTAGAGTCAGTGCATCATTGTGTCATATTAAACATTTAAAAGATTTTAAAACCAGCTCTTTGAAATACCCAGAATGCTCTAGATATTTCTAGATTTGTCTATAAAGTAAATAACATTTTATCTCTTTCTGATACTAAAATGACCATCCCTGTCCCCTTGTACCCTAGCATGTTTGCCTGGGTTCATCAGTTGTGGGTTTTTTTTGTTTTGTTTTGTTTTGTTTTTTAACATTGCCTTTTGCTTCATCATTCATGCAATATGTTCATTATAGTCACATGGGTAATTGCCACTATTACTCCTTTGGCTGCAGCTATATTTTTTTCATAGCCAAATTTTTAAAACATATTTTGGCTTTTATGTTCAGTTCTTACATATATGTGGTGGGGTGAATAGAATAACTAGAATTTCCCAGGTACCAGATTCAAGTGCCTAGGTAACCTACAATTTTAGTACACATTATAATAAATATTTTAGAAAGGATTATGTCTTAAAAGACTTAGGACAGTGCTAGTTATTTTCATTTATGACTGGTTCCTTCTGTCTTCTAAAATGGAGAGGTTGGAAATCTAGTCCACTTTCCATATTTATATCTTTTAAATACTAATAGTAAACTTCAAATCACATTTATATCTGTTTTAGAAAAAAATGTAAGAATTTTTTTTTTTGGCTGATTTTACAGAGTAATTTATGAGGTAATAAATTTTCTAAACTAGTATACAGAATATTCTTATAAAATAATAATTTATCATCAGTTTTTAGTTAGGACATTTTAGGATTCCACTTATCCTAATATTTTTTTTTTTGCCCTATAATCTTACAATTGAAAAAGATTTTTTTGCCTTACTGTTTTTTTAGAGGTCCTTGAAATATGCTTGGGTAGTTGATAATAGCCAATAAAAATGTATGTTACTTCTATATCACTTGTAACAAAGTTGTGATTAGTTCTGTAGAAGCTCAGATATACTTTATATAAAAATTGAAATTTACATTTTCTGGTTTACATTGGTAACTCTTAACTAATCTTGAAGAAATACCTTAGTTTTATTTTTAATTTTCTCCCTTAGAAAACATAAGTCCGGAAGAAGAATATAAAATTGCCTGCCTCCTTATGGTCTTTGTGGCAGTTTCTTTGCCAACATTGGCTAGTAACGTGATGTCTCAGTATAGCCCTGCTATAGAAGGTAATGGCTTAAAATTGCTTTTGCAATGAAAGTCATGAGTTTTGATAAAATAGATACTTTTCAAGTAATTAATGTTCATTTATAATAGAACATGGGTTAACTTACTAGCCACTTACTAGCTTTATAACCTTGAATAGTTGATTTTTCTTTTTCAAAGCACCGGTTTCCTGATACGTGAAACGTGTACGTGTGAGCTTTTGGGTGCCTGAATGTGTGTGGCAGGGGATGGTGAAGGAGTGTCCAACTTTTAAGATTATTTTAAATATTGAATGACAAAATGTTTGTAAAGCAGCTAAGAACTTCTTTTTTAATAGAGACAGTATAAAATTGATGTATGATTTCTCTTAGGGATTTTTTTGAAAATTTGCCTGTTTAATACAGACGTCATCATTTGTTGCTTTTTTGCTATTATATTTTTAAAAGCACTAGTCCTCATAAAAATGAAAGGAGAGCAAGGCAGGCAGTCTTTCAACTCTTAATATAAATGTCACTATGTAGATTTTGAAGTGATTAAAGACTTGCTATTTATGTATTACTTGAATTTGGGATCATGCAGAAACCACAAACCCTATTTACACTTTCTCAGGGCACTGCAACAACATACATTGCTTGGCCAAGGCCATCAACCAGATTGCTGCAGCTTTGTTTACAATTCACAAAGGAAGCATTGAAGACCGTCTTAAAGAATTTCTGGCGGTACGTATAATCAAATAGCAAAACTCATGATGTTTTATAAGGAAAATTAAAATGATAACTATCAGATTTAACAGAACCAATTCTCCTTTTTTTTTTTTTTTTCCTCTGGAAGGAGGACCAGGTAAAGGCAGGCATTAAAATCAAGGAGCTGGTTAGAATTTTTTCCCTTAGAAATCTCTCATTTCTAGGGCTCTGCAAGATGATCTTTTTTCCTAAGCTCATATTTGGACTGCCTGGAATTTTGCCCATTATCTTATTATATAGGCAATGAATGACTGAAATGTTGAAGCATACTGAAAATAAGTAACTCGTGAACATTTCATTAAAACTTTCTTAAAATGTCTATATTCTTTTAAGCTTGCATCATCCAGTCTACTGAAAATTGGCCAGGAGACAGATAAAACAACAACAAGAAATAGAGAATCTGTTTATTTACTGCTAGATATGGTAAGTCTCATTTTATTTTTTATTAACAAGAAAGAAGTTCCAGTTATTCCTGATAGTCTTTTCTTGGCATTTAGTGATTAAATAACAATTAGAGCTGAAGTACTTTTTTGATCCCTTCTGTTCAGTCCACTCAAGCCATACACTTTCTAAACATCGCTGGAAAGACTAACATTACTTGCATCTTACCATATGGTAATCATATCAGAAAACAACAAAATAAAAGATTAGCATTTCCTATAGGATATTCTTTTATGAATAGTTTTTCAAACAGCTGGGAAGCACTTAAACCTTCTGTTTTTCTAGTGTGTCAGTTTCAACTCTTCCAGTTTTCTGAATTTTCTACATTTTGACTCTCTTCCACCCATCTAATAATAATTTCCTATGATTCTCTGTGCCTAGTCAGCTCTTTTCTCTTCACTATCTGAACCAGCTATGCTTGTTTCTACACTGTGGCTCTTCCCTCACTTAGAGTAATTTCCTTTTCCTGCAGAGATCTGTATCTATCCTATGATTCGGCATACCCCATAGCTAAAATCTTTTTCTAGATAGACTTTCCTGATTATTCTGGCCCACATTAATCTTTCATCCCTTTTGAACTCCTTTGGCTTTCCACTTAATTACAGTTGGTCTTATGCTTGATTTGGCTTTTTGGCTTAGTCTTGGGAACCCAGTTAAAACTTGATGTTATGGACCATATTTTAAATATGTTTATATTCTCTTATATGTCTAGTATACAGTTGAGGGCAAATGAAAGTGCTCAATCTGTTCCTATGATGAATAGACTTAATTGAAAAGTGGTGATTGTAAACATTTTGATAGCAAAACACTGGTACATTTATATTTCAGGTTTTAAAGTAAAAGGAAAATAATTTCCTAACTATTTCTAATAAGAACACTACAGAAATTATGATTTAGTGGCTGTGAGTTAATGTTCCCATTATAAATAACTTCAATTCTGTGATGCATTTTTGCTACTTTTCAGATAGTACAGGAATCCCCATTCCTGACAATGGATCTTTTGGAATCTTGTTTTCCGTATGTCTTGCTGAGAAATGCATACCATGCTGTCTACAAGCAAAGTGTTACATCTTCTGCATAAAATATCTACTTATTGAAGACAAGCACGCATTTTTGTTGCTCTGGTTTTACCTGTAAACTGTGGAACTATTTTACCTTAAGGCCTGAAAAACAGTTTTGTGGCTTATAAATTTCTTTCATACGGTTGGTTGTGTTTTCTGATCATTGCTTTCATTTAATATGGTTGTGCTACAGTATACTTGGTTGACTTAGGTTTCATGTTCACTGAATTCACTAAAATTATTCCTATAATTTTAGAATATCATTGTTTGAAAAGCATACATTATCTCTATGTTTTTGATATTTGAAAATGAAAAAAAAACCTTTGCTTGTTTATTTCTGAAAAAGAATTGTATTTAGTGATTATTTTAGATAGTGATATTATAGCATTCATCTATGTGTAAATTATTTCATATAGGGAAGAGTTCTGATCTGTACCTATGGTTCTTATTGAAAACAAAACTGGATGTGCATTTCTGTGATGTTATGAATACATTTCTACTTTATTTTGAAACATTTGCCAAACTAAATACTGTAACACTGTATAACATTAAAAATGTTAAAGGACTGCTTAGCATTAGAAGCAGACTATGTCCAGAAATTCTAAAACAGCAGCATATGTTGTTGCTTGTATAAAGCCTGGTGATAATTTTTAGACTAACTTTCACGGTGCCCTACTGGCATTAGCACTACCATTGTACCCTGCTGTATAATAAACAATCTTAGACATTTATCAATTGTTGATACAAATGTTAGTCCCTAACCACTTTTTATATGTTTTAAATTTTTGAAATTCAAGTGTACCTGCCATAACATAAAATAAACACTAGACGGTATCACATTTTGAATTCTTTACTTAATTTTGGATCTCTAGAAATTTACTCAATAATACGAAAATTTTAGTTTCAATTTCATTTAAAATAAGCTTTAGTTTAGGAATGTTTAGGTGTAGCATTTGATACCAGGTCATCTGTCACAAAATTTGATTAAATATTTTGAAAAACATTCCACTGGAAGAAAATTTTAAATAAAATTGAAAAATAAATTACCTAACATTTTTTTAAGAATTAAGAACTAAAAGGAAACTCACGTTCCATCAGCTTGTAGTTGTATATGTGACCAAATGGACAGAAGTACTTGAAAGAATGGGAATAAAACGAATGATTATAGAACTAGTAAAATGTTGCTGAGAACTACATCAGTCAGTAATGAATGGAAAAGACTATTGCTTAGTGGTTGGCATGGAGGGCAGAGCAGCCCATTTTGTTTAAAAACTAACCAGATGTTTTGCTTTCTGATGGGCATTATAAAGACTATTTCTCAACAGCTTTCTATCTGGATATCAAATAGAGCTTTTGCTCATAGCTTCTTAAGTATATACTAGTAAAATGTTAAGAGAAAGAAAGCTACTATGAGCTCAGTTATATAATGTTCTTCTTTGTTCATATACAGAGTAGAATGAAATTGAGGTGCCACAAGATTATCGTGTTGCTATTCTGTGTATGATTTTTTCCAGTCTATACTTAAAGCAGGGAATAGTTATTACTATCTGTTGGAAATTTTCAGTAGTTTAGTGAGGATTTTTGAAAAGGGAAGGAATTTTCTGGGGTGCCTGGGTGGCTCAGTTGGTTAAGTATCTGACTCTTGATTTGGGCTCAGGTCATGATCTCCAGGTCCTGGGATTGAGCCCCAAATCAGGCTCCATGCTCAGCAGGGAGTCTGAGATTCTCTCCCTCTCCCTGTACCCCTCCCCTCAGTACAGAGACTCTCTCTCTCTCCAAATAAATCTTCTTAAAAGAAGGGAAAGAATTTTTTAATGGAGTGGTTTTAGACTTGAAATAGCCTGATGACTCAGTGAACAGTTGAAATTAAGATTAAATGTTGTTTGTTTTGAAATATTAGCATCCTAGAGTGATGTAACTTGTTGGTAATGATATCCTGAGAGGTAAAGTAGGCATTTGAATATGAGCAATTAGATTGGTAAATGTGGTAGGGCATAAGGATTTCCATATGCCATTATTTACCCCCGTTCAGGCCAAGAAAAGATCTCTTCTTCATAATCGTGAACTTTTTTTTGCCTCAGTTTTTTTCTCAGATACCCAAACTGACTGACTTACTGACTCACTGACTCACTGACTCACTGACTGGTGTAGTGTCTGATTATTCTTTACAGACAGTCTTTCTATCAAAAAAACAAAAAACAAAACACAAACACACAAAGGTAACTTGGAGAATTAAAAGTAAATTGACAATACTCGTTATTTTGTTTGTCGTAACCTTTTTTTTGTCTTAATGTTTCTTATTCTAAACTTAAACTACAACATACTGTTTTTATTGTTTTCTGTACAGTCATAGTTGTGCCATGGATGCTAGCCCTATACTCTGCTATTTCACTCAGCAATAGAAAGAGGTCTGATTTTTTTTTTTCAATGCCTCCATATATGCCATGACTAATTTAGTAATTTCATTTGGTGAACATTTAGGCAATTTCTTGTTTTGCATTTTAAATATCTTGTATCTATATCTTGGTGAATTTGGCCTATTATTTCCTTAGGATAATTTCTCACAAGTAAAATTGCTTGGCGGAGGATGTACACATTTTAAACTTTGATACATCATATTAGATTCTTTCCAATAAGATTATATCAGTTTTATTCCTGCAATTGTGTGAATATAATTTCCTCTATTACTGCCAGCGCATATCTGTACCTCTTCAAAAGGGGAGACACACATCTTGTTTTAATTTGCATATCTTTGTTTTTTAGGGAGGTGAAATGTCTTCTTTGTGTTAATTCGTAATTTTTATTTCTTTAATGAATTACTCATTTTCATTCTTTTTGTTACTTTCAAGTGGTGTTCAAAAGCTTTTAAGATACTAATTGACCACTTATTTGCATATATAAAAAATTTTTAGTACATATAGTTAGGGTTGAAAACAGCTCCCCTACAATCTTGAGTGTAGTGATACGGCTATTAAAATCTACTAACAGTGCATAGTAATTAATGTTAGGATGCAGATACTTCAATAATGATAACTGAGTTTTAATCGAGTTTTAGAAGTATAGGATATTTATTTAAAGTCCAAGTTAAGAATAGCATTATATATAAAAAGGGTGTATATCCCTGTTGAAGAATGAAAAGATGTCCAATGTAAATATATAAACTTAATCAATTGAAATTACACCAAGATTGTAATTCCTTTATTCTATTAAATAGGTATAAAATGAATTCTATATTAAGCTTATTCAAAGAGATGCTGTTTGTGTATTAGATACTATATGTAGGAGACTGTGTATATAGCAGATTTTAACCTCATTCCTCAGAGATGTCATTTTGAAAACTGTTCTCAATAAAAACATCTACCAATCAGAAGGCAAAAAGTTGTAAGACTTTCCTTGCCTTTCATACTAATAGCCTGGTGTACATCATTTTTTAAAGAGAAAGAAAAAAAGACCAAAAAGAACTTAAGCACTTTCTTCCTAAATCAGAATAATTAACATTAACCTTTGTCTTTTAGTTACACCCTCTAAAGTTAATTTGTAAAGCTCTTTATATTTTAATGTGCTTGATGAAATGGTTTCTATCATTCATTTTATGCCAGCCTTCATTTTATGGAAAGTTTTCCGATTTTACAAAATGAGTTTGAACCAAGGTAAAGTGGCCTTTTTGTTTTTAAAGTTTTTTTGTTTTTTTGTTTGTTTGGGGTTTTTTTTTTTTTTTTTGAGATATGGGGAAGGAGCAGAGGGCGAGGGACAGGTAGACTCCATGCTGAGTGCAGAGCCTGATGTGGGGCTCCATCCTAAGACCCTGTGATCATGACCTGAGCCTAAATAAAGAGTCGGATGCTTAACTGACTGAGTCACCCAGGAGCCCCTAAAGTGGCCTTTTTGTTACTAAAAATATAAAGGAAAAAACATGTAAAGGAAATAGGATCTATATCATACATTATTTTAAATGTAATTTAGATAATTCTTTGTGAGGAAAAAGCTGCCCTACCTATCATTAAGTCATCTTTATTCACTTGTAATCCTTACCTTTATAGGTTGTGCTAACGCAGGAAATCTGGTCACAGATAACTGGTCAGTCAGTTTGAGAGCATATGTCTGTACAATTGGGATTAAAAAGATTTGTAAGATCTTGCATCTACCATCTGGGAGCTTAGAGTGAACTTTGCTGTTAAGTCATATTTTAATCAGCCAATTGTTATGCTAGTGTTGCCAATTTCTTAACCCAGAAAAGATGGGAAAAAATCCAAAGTTCAGTGGAATAGGACTCAGGCTCTGATAATTTATTCTGGAAAAAAGCCTTCTGGGAACATCAACGAAAAAATGAACAAACCTTTTAGAATCTAGAAGTAAGGAAGAGTCATTTGAGCCTAAGTTAGGACAGCTGCTGGGGAAACAAGAGTCTTCATAGCCAAGAAAGTGCTCCAGAGAATGAATAGTTTTTACAGAGTTATATACTTTTTACATCTTCTAAAAGCTCAAAAGAGTATAGACTACCACATAGGGAGGAATCACGAGGTTTATCCCAAAGGAATGCAGGGAGTAGGTGCGCTGATCGACCGATCTACTGATCTATCTCAAGGATGGTTTTCCTTTAGGTTACTCATTCACAAAGTAGATGTACCATGCATGTGTGTGGTGGGCCATAAATGGGGCTTTTGGTTTGAGCAACGTTGATATACAGTCATGTTGATTTAGGAATCTAAAATGGCTTCCCTTGTCTGGCAGGCCTTCTGAGAGTTTTTCCCTCATCACACGCAGGAGAAGATTGAGTCCAAAAAAATTCAGAGCTTAGCTTTGTGGGTTATACTTGACATGGTGCTCTGGTGATAGTAATGAGAATCTGAGGCGGTTGAGCAAATACTGGCTGGATGAGATAAGTTTCATTTAAGCTAGCAATAAATGCCCTTACCTAGCTTTGTATTTCCCCAGTAAGTAAAAACAGTGCCTCAGATTTGAAATGGGGGCTTCCTTCTTTTTCCATTAGACTCTTACTTACTCCTTTTTCTTTCTTTCTTTTTTCTAAGTTATCTCTTAATTTTCTCTTCTCTTTTCAAGGCAGTCATGGAACTTGGCACAGATGCTTTCTCTGACTTCCCATTTTGGATCCTCCTGTTAGTCATTGGCACTCACCTAATAATTTTCTACCACTTTTCCATTCATTCACTAAGCAAATACTTCTAGATGCCTGGATATAATAGTGAGCAAAATAGAGAAGCTCCCCTTTTACAGTTGAGTGTGCACATTAATGATGGTAGGCAGTAAAGGAACAAACTTCTGATAGAGGGAAATATATGGGATGATGGTCTGGGAGTCAGGGAGAGAGTTGCTTGAGGTACCAGGTAAGGCCTCTGTATGAGAAACATTTGGGCTGGTATGTGAAGGATGAGAAGGGGTCAGAAATGGGCAGAGAGAAGAGTGAAGGTGAATGCCCAGAAGGCAAGAACAAACTTGACATGTATGAGAGAAAGTATGCCAATTAGTGTTTCTGTCGGTAGGAGCCTCACTGGGCAGGCTAGCTCTTTTACTTTTCCGGTCTGCCTGTCTTCTTTCTTCTTTCTTTGTTCTTTGCTTATGTATTCAAAGTTCAGAAATCCAATCTAAGGTAGGTTGGCCATAAAGAAATGAAGAAACTGAATTCACTGGTAGGCTGTGGCATTGATCTGAGAGTGGTAGTCTATTTATATACCTACCGCCGGGCCTTCTAACCCAGCTCAAGTTTTTTTCAGGCAGTGAATCATAATCTACTAATTGCACATAATCATGCCAACCCTTCTGTTACAATGACCTGCCTTTGGAAGATACCAGCTGTGTTATTCATAAAAACTTTTATGAATGTGTAATCCCTAAAGTAGTATCCACATCTCTCCTTCATCTCTTCTTTATGGCCACTTGAGCACAAACCACCATTTCATTGATGGCATTGGCCTGAATTTTCAAATAGACAGCCTGCCTCTTTTTCTGAAGATTTGCTGTGACCTTCGTCTTTTGGGAAAAAGATTGGTTTGAAATATTAAATGTTAAATGTTTTAATCTTTAATGAAAAATGATTGTTTAGTTATTTGGTCCTGTTGAACTGAAAAAGAAAATTACTATTTATTGACCCTACTTGGTATTATTTTCAGAGTGGAAAGCTGCTTTATATTGACGTATTGATGCCTATGTGAATCGAACTTTCCATACACATTACTGTCACTAACGGATCAAGCATGCCTAACTCTAATATGTCTCATTTCCAAGAAAAGTTTTCAGCCTGTCATTTTGACCTAAAAATAACAAAATAGGATAAATTAGCAAACTAGAGTGAGGAACCTAGCCAGAGAGGGCTGTATCTTATTTCCTATTAACCTTAACCTCACTTTACTATTGTCTCTTAACTTCGAGAATGAGATGGTTGGACAGGTTCTGGTCAACTTCTTGCACGAGGTTCACAAAGCTGGGACATGGGTGACCTGGAGATGGGGCGATACTGGATGAACAACCTGGTGATTGCCCTGTCTTAACTGTGGTTTATGACTAAGTCATATTCATACTGACCAAATGCTCAATGATCTAGTCTTGAAATTAGTATTTGGCCAAGGCCTACGTGGAAGATCACCATAATAGAATATAAGCTTCTAAGATATATGAACAAATTTTATTCAAAAATTGTAATTTTATTACATTAGTTATGTTATTAAATTTTAGTGTAGTTCAGAATCGTTTTCACCTCTGTCAACTGCTAAATTGCTCCTGTGCTCATGTTAAACCACTCATTTAAAATACTAATGGGGCACCTGGGTGGCTCAGTCGGCTAAGTGTCTGCCTTCTGCTCAGGTCATGATCCAAGGTCCTGGGATAGAGCCGGGCGTCAGGCTCTCTGCTCATCAGGGAGCCTGCTTCTTCTCCCTTTCTCTCTGCCTGCTGCTCCCCTGCTTGTGCTCTCTCTCTCTGACAAATAAATAAGTAAAATCTTTTTTAAAAAATAAAATTAAATTAAATACTAAAGTTACTTTCAAGTATAGAGTGGAAAGCAACTCCTGAAATTGCTATCAAATTAGTTAAGATTTACTTTTTCTCCATTAGTAACTAAGTTAAAGGCATTTCCTCTTTAACGCCTGGATTTGAAATTTTGGGGGTTAGTGGTAATAAAATTTCATTAAAGTATCCTTGCATGCTGAAACGCTATGCATTATTGGATGATATTTCCAGAAACCTAAAACATGTTGCCCTTGTTTATTTTTTTCTAATATTTTTGCAGGCATTACTGCATCACAATTACTTGAGAAATTTTTTCATAAACTTTGGTTCTAAAAATCTGACAATGGAACAAATGCAACTGAATTTCCATTTGCATATTATCTTTAACGGCGTGCACAATAATCTCAGCATCTTCCTTGAAGTAGAAAGAGAATCTTTACAGCAAGTATCATGTAAGAAATACTTGCATTCTAAAGGCACATTTAGGGACCCCTCGGCTCAGCCAGTTAAGCATCTGCCTGGCTCAGGTCATGATCCCAGGGCCCTGGGATAGAGCCCCACGTCGGCTCTCTGCTCAGTGGGGAGCCTGCTTCTCCCTTTCTCTCTGCCTGCTGCTCCCCCTACGTGTGTGCTCGCTTGCTCTCTCTCTCTGATAAATAAATAAATAAAATCTTAAAAAATAAAGGCACATTCATACTTAAACTGATAGAATTCAGTTTAGGGAGATCTCCACTGCAATTACATCTAAAAGGTTTATCTTTATTTGAAAGTGGATATTCAATCGTTAATCATATATCGAGATGCCGTACTGACTAGGTATGACCATAACCTGTGTAATGACGTGATTGGTCACACACAAGTTGTGGATGCCAGAAAGCAGGCTGGCAGGCATTCAGTTGTTGGACCTTGCAAAAACCGAAGTGAATCTGAGGAGGAGATAATGCACAACTTGCTAGGCTGATGCTGAACTTCATTCCGAATTCTTACCTTCAGCCAAATGTACAAGGGTGTCTGTGCTAGCCTGAAGCAAGGCGCAGCCGGCAGAGCTTGGGATGGGAGGAAAGGTGACATAAGACCTGGGCTATTAACAGGGGTTTTGTCCAAGCTGAAGATGCTGGTTAGAGTAATAAGAAGAGCTCACATTTACTGATCGCTCGCTATGCCACAGACACTACTAAGTTTTATCTAATTTGATCCTCTGAATAGTGCCCATTTAGTCTTCCCAATCACCCTACATGGTGATTATCCTCAAGTTACCGATATGGAAACTGAAGCTCAGGGAAGGTCAGTGACTTGTGCAAACTCCAATTGCAAAGAAGTAGCAGCCAAGATTTAAGTCTGGCCCGGAACTCCATACTTACCATTACATTGTCTCAGATCTCTCAGCTATAAATGTGGGCTTTTATGCACTAGCATTTAAAGCTGCTTTGCACTAACTTAACTTGCGGCTTCAGGGTCAAGAAGCACTTCTGAGTGCTTACATTGTGCCACTCTGGATACTAGGCATTTTCATGCCCATTACGTCATTTAATGTCCACAACCAGATTGCTCAGCAGAGATTATTTTTTCATGAAGAAACTGTAGAGTTTTAAATCCCTTGTCACAAAAATATGGAGCAACAGCAATAATGTAGCATTTTAGTCTTTAATAGCTGGATAGAGCCTTAGAAATTACCCACTTTAACCTACTCACGGATAAGTAATGTATTCAAAGTCACATAGAAGAAATCTTGTGATTTCTTCTAGAATTCTGTCATCGTGACTCTTGGTTTAATACGTCTAGTGCTCCTTCTGTGCCATGCTGCTACATAAATGTGCATAGTTCCACAGTCGTAAAGTCTTAATTGCAATGAGCATTTGCTGGTTCCTGCTAGGATTTTAGGGGTATATGGGAGCTCTGATTCCATGGCATCAAACAAATCTGGGCTCTCAATCCCAGCTCTGTCACTAAAGGATGAATTACTTGACTTGTCTGAGTTTGTTTCTGTAAGCGTAGAATGGGGATAATATCTACGTCGAAGTGCTGTTGTAAGGATTACAGTGAGCGAGTCATGTATATAAATTGATGAGTTTCAATAGATGGTGGTGGTTTTTCTGATTTGTTGTTGATTTGGCTATTTGTTTTGCTTTTTATAAAATTATCTTCAAAGAGTTTGTGATGGTTTTTATGAATAGTGTAACACCACAGCTTGCATTCATGAGAATGTGACTTTTTTGTGTTAGCCTACGTTCCAGCTCTGGTCTGAGAGTCTTTATGTTAAATGGGAAAGAGCTTTTTCTCATGTAAGTTTAACATAAAGCAATGCTCAAGTTAATTTAAGACTGCTCTTTACTACATATGCTTTATACTATATTTCTGTGTATTATCCATAACAGATGTAAAAGATAAAAAGCTTACATTTTCGGAAAAAAAAAGAAAGAACGCTTACATTTTCAAATGTCATTGTAGTACCCAGAACAATTTCAACAATTGCTCTTTGGAAGCCTCTGTGCCTTTCCTCATGTTGTTTCCTACCTCTAGCATGGAATGTTCTCTCATATTCTGGCCAGCAAACTGCTGATCATATTGTCAACAGTGAGTTCAAACATCATCTTCTTTTCCATAGCACATCATCCTCTGTTTCTTCTGAGCCTTGTACATACCTTTATTCTAGTGCTTATTGGATCATAGTGTAATTGTTGCATATCTGTGTCTCCTTTGATTCTGGGAATGCCTTCTGGATCCATGTTTATTTCGTCTTTCTTTTTTTTTTTTTTTTAAAGATTTTATTTATTTATTCATTCGACAGAGATAGAGACAGCCAGCGAGAGAGGGAACACAAGCAGGGGGAGTGGGAGAGGAAGAAGCAGTCTGCTAGCGGAGGAGCCTGATGTGGGGCTCGATCCCATAACGCCGGGATCACGCCCTGAGCCGAAGGCAGACGCTTAACCGCTGTGCCACCCAGGCGCCCCTATTTCGTCTTTCTTTTTAATCAATCCCCCAACTCATTGGAAAAGGCTGATGGCTAGACAGATGCTATAGAAAAATGTCCTTTGCTTCATGTTGGGGACAAGTGATTATTTTTCTTTTTGTTCTTGTGGAGGGACAGGTAGGTACTTCCAGTGCCTGGAATGGAGGTAGCTCTGTGGTGACACAAAGTGGTTTCTGTGATTTCTCCCAATGAGATAATTCACATGTTTGGAGTATTTGGGGGAGATGTGAAATCTGAACTTCTCATATAAAGAGGCATCAATCCCTGAAACTAATGATACACTATATTGAATTTAAATAAATTGAATTTAAATAAAAAGTTTTTAAAAAATAGGCATAGGGATGGGAAAATTAGCGAGAGACCAAGAAAGTGTTCCATGTTACAGGAAAATGATTTTTTTTTTTTAATCTGGAAATGTGAGTGAATTGCCAAGAGCAAAGAAGAGGAGCTCTAAGAGAAATTACAAAGTGACAGTTGAGGTCATTGTCCTGAAATAGAAAAATAATCCTTTCAATCTGGTGACTCACCCCTAACTAAAGTCAGTACTTCATAAAAAAGGCAGGAGCTTTGAGACACTTAGCTGTAATCTTAACCCTTTGCAGAAATACCTTCCATACTTGTGCTGGTCTGATGATCTTCTCATATCACCAGGCACAAGGATTAGTGGACCTTGATATGTTATCCTGTCTGTCTAACTTCTCATCTCTTCTCAAGATCGCACTGGCAATCACCTTGGCAGCTGATCACACGGTGACGACCGACAAGCCTCCTAGGCTTTCAAGATGGCAGAACACTCTTGGAGAATAAATGCCTCTGCTGCTGGAGGTGTCAGTACCCAGAAACTGATTAGAGGAAGCAGCTGATGACCTCTCTAGTGAGTTCTATTTTTGTCATATCTGAGCCCAAGTCCAATGGTTGCTAGCAAGTGAACTAATCCCATGACTTCAGTTTGAAGGAGATATCACACAATGCAAGTATACTCTCCTCAGCTATAAGCCGTAGAGCCTTCTTCAGCCACAGTCTGAACATTTGTGTTCTGTACAAAACATTACATTTGGAAGATAGGTGTGGGTTTCCAGAACAGCTTCTGAGTCCCCTAAGCCATCCTAAATAAAACATATCATAGAAATTCTGCTTTGCTTCATACATCAATCTCATTGTAGCTTTTGAAGTTGAGGTGTGCACAGATGGTAAATCCTCAGATTGAGTTTGACTGCCTCTCTGTGTGAGAGGGAGAAGACCTTGAGAGTACCTCTGTTCCTGGGGAGAACCCCCAGGTAGAGGTGACCACAGCATGCTCTAATGACTGGAATGCTTGGATTCCCAGCTTCAATGATCACATCTGGTCTTGGCTTTATCACCCTTTACAAAATTCGATTTATTTGAAGTGAAGGGAGAGAAAAGTTAGGGGCCAGCCCTTCCATAAGGAACAAAGCAAAAAATAATTGCTTGCTCCTAATATTGAAGCAAAGGGCATCTCTACCACTGGATTTCTGTAATGCTTGTCTAGCCATCAGGCTTTTCCAGCTCACAGCATACTTTCTGAGGGGAAAATTTATTAGAGAGTGTTTCCTTAAATATTTAATCTTGAAGTTAGTGTTAGAACCTTTATTCTAAATAACAAGTTCTAAAGGGAATCAGAAAGGAAGAAAATACAGTATCATGGCATTTTAAAAATGTGGCATGTCCTCAAGGATCGTAATAATGGACAACGAGTTTCTGAGAAATTATATATTTAGAATCTCTCCGTTTTCTGTTTTAACTGGTTTTTAAAAGATTGATTAATTTTTGAAAAGATTTTATTTATTTATATGAGAGAGAGAGAGAGAGAGCACCAGTGGGGGGAGGGCCAGAGGGCCAGAGAGAGACAGAGCCTGAGCAGGGAGCCTGACATGTGGCTCAGTCCCAGGAACCTGGGATCATGACCTGAGCCGAAGGCAGACGCTTAACTGACTGAGCCACCCAGGTGCCCCTTTAAAAGATTGATTTGATATGAGTTTTCATTTTTAAAAGCAATACTTCAATAGGAAAGTGAAATATAAATTTCTGGCTTTAATTCTACTTATCCTGGGAACATTATATATCTTTCCAGAGTCCAAGACCTCAGGAACTATTACTTTATCTCCCTCTACTTTCCCTTCCTATCCCATAAAATTATGACTCTTACAAGAAATACAGTGGTCTCTCCTTTATCTGCAGGGGACATACTCCAGGACTCCCAGGGGTGTATGAAACTGTGGACAGCACCAACCCTGTATATAGTATGTTTTCTATGCATACATACCTGTGGTAAAGTTTAATTTAGAAATTAGGCACAGTAAGGGATTAACAACAATAACTAATAAAATAGAACAATTATAAGAATATACTGTAATGAAAGTTATGTGAATTGTCTCTCTCTCAAAATATCTTACTGTACTAGACTTACCCTTCTTGTGATGATGTGAGATTATAAAATGCCTACGTGATGAGATAAAGTGAGGTGAATGATGTAGATGTTATGACAGCCATAGGCTAATATCGACCTTATGACCATATGTCACGAGGACCACAGGTAACTGAAACCACAAAGTAAAACTGCAGATAAGGGAGGACTACTGTAATATATCACATTCTTGCATCAGTTCAACAAATATTTTTTAAGTTTATTTTTAGTTTTTTATTTTTAAGTAATCTCTGTACCCGTGAGGCTTGAACTCATGACCCTGAGATCAAGACTCACATGCTCCTCTGATTGAACCAGCCAGGCACCCCTCAACAATTTTTTTTTTTTTTGAGAGAACATGAAGATAGATACTTTATTGTTCACCTTTCACACAGAGCACATCTCCAGCCATTTTCTTTCACAGCTTGACAATGTTTAGGTCTACAAAAACCCAGCAAGAAGCTTCGCGTAGATTTCAGTTAAGGAGAATGTAAAACATCAACTCAGCCAGGCTTTTGTTTTCTGCAGCGATAAGAAAGGGCCTCCTGCACCAAGTGGAAATCTGTCCTCTTACTTGGTAGTGCATTTCTTCCATTACCAAAAAAAAAAAGAAGAAGTCTGCCCAAAGCAAACTAACTTGTATTTGCTGAGACAGTGGTATTAACTCGTGCATAAAACAAATTTCAGCGTGCTGTTTCTTCTAGCAGATTTCAAGTAAAAGTGGGGTTTGAGGAAGAACTTGCTCTGCACGGACGCAGGCCAGTTTAATTGCTGTCCTATATCAATGCCTGCATGCACCATAGGTTGGCCGCTTAGTTGGCTTTTACAATCTTTGCGGATTTGGGCCGTGTTCAAGGTGTTCAGAGTTGAGTGCATAGTACAGTATTCCATCAAAGGGGTAAGGCTACTGAATGTGCTATCTGCAGAAGAGCTCATTTCATAGAAACTGACTAAAAGTTCTGTCGTGCAGCAAATGTGGCATAAACTCTGGATAAAAAGCCAGGCAGGGCAGAACTGTGCTTGGAAAGTGGGCATTAGAATACTTTAAGGAAAACACATTTAAATGGATTGATAATATGAGGAAGGTTTCCTAGTTGTAAATCTAAACAAATCTAGGAGAATCCTCATTTTCAAAACCACTTATTAAAACTATTTATTCAGGTAATTTCTTCCCAGAAATGTGTGCATGTTCTGTGGAATTAACTGACTGGTTCATTAAAGGCCATTTTAATTACCTTTTAAAGAATTCTTCATACAAAGGAGAGATGTATGTGTTTCTCAAATAAACTGCGTTATGTAAGTCCTTAAAACACAACAGCAACAGAATTGAATGAAGACCTACAAGTACTTAATGCCAAGCAGGAATCTGCCTGCCACCTATGGTCTCGTATTAATTAAAAATTGATGTTGGACTTAAGATTCTGAAACTAAGTTTCTATTACTTGAGCTCTAGCAAAATGTAAGGGTCTGTAGCCTCAACTAGGATAATGTCTTCTCTGTCCAAATCCAAAATGATTATAATGATAACCTCCATGCTGGAAGTGCTATTCAAATTATCCCCCTTGGTGATAATTCTGGCTCCCTCTTCCTCCCCAGCCTCCTTGCTGGTCTCCACATCCACCTTGGCTTCTGCAACCACCTGTCCCTCCACGACTACTGCCTCAGTCACCATAGTGCCCACCATCTTATCTACTGTCCTGCTGGTATCCACCACCCTGGTATCCACTTTCTGTATATGTGGAAGCCACCATAACCACCACCTTGACAGCTACCACTGTGGTAGCCACCTGGCTGGAAACCCGAATCTCAAAGATCACCATCTTGGTAGCCACCACCTCCTCCTCCACTCCCTCCAACCATCTAGCCCCCTTGATGCGTATTTCCTCTTCCTCCCTCTTGCTACCATGGTTGTAGCCACCACGTCCACCTGTCCCTCTTCCTTGTTCATGACCTCCTCGTCCTCCATATAGGGAATGTTCATAACCACCTCTCCCTCCTTCTTGGCCTCCTGCTTGCTGCTGGGGGCCATCTTACCTTTGCTGCCATGGTGGCATCTCTGGGGGTGGAGGTTCAATTTCATTGGGTCTACCTCCTCTGTTAGGCATCTTCCCATCAACACTTTATTGATGGCACAGACAGTCTTTTCTTTTGTAGAGCTACTGCTTGTCCTTAAAATCTTTGACAAGTCTTGTCTTGTAGCCAAAAGGTGGGAACGGAAATAGTACTTTTAGGAGATAGGACTGAGCATTTCAGCTGGTAAACCTTTGCTATTTTTTCTGTCTGACTCTTCACTCTGTCAGACCAACCAAAAGACTAGACAGTGACATCCAAGACTTTTATTAGCAGCTTTCTCAAAACTTCAGATTCATTGGCTATGGCTTGGTTAATTGCTTCTGTCTCCAGTGGGCTGGTCCCATTGGCTTCTTCCATAAAGGCTTTCCACATGGTTAAGTGGAACTTTTGCTAATGTCTCCTTTAATTTTTTTTTCAAGCCCACTGAAGAGCTGGAACATAGTTACATTGGCTGGAGTTTTGGACATTCCTAGAGCAGTACATATGCCTTTCAACTCTTGAAAGACCTCACTACCGCCTCCTTCTTGAGCATTTTCTGGAGGAGTATTCATACAGAACATTCTGGAAGCTTCTAGTTCTGAGATGAGGAATGTGAGCAAAAGGAGGCAGTTCTGAATGAGAAGGCATGTGGTCACATCCCCAGATGTCAGTGAAATATATGGACAGTCCATCTCCCCTAGTAGCCAACTTACCTCAAGCTGGAATTCTTCAGCTTCACTCGGGCTGTTAGTTGCTTGCACATTTTTCCTCTAGTTTATAGAACACCCTTAATTCAGACACCAGCCAAGCACAGAGTTTGGTAAACTTGGGGGAACTGGCTCCAGCAGAGACTACCTGAGACAGAGTGCCATCTTTCAACAATGGACCCTTGTAACCTAGATCTTCCAATGACTCCAAGATGCTAGTCTCTATGAGGTCACACTCCATCCTACTGTGGTATTCAAATTTCTAAGTCATCAGGCTCCCCTCTTTTCCCACAATGTGTACGCTTACACATGCACTGCCTCTCCTCAACAAATATTTTCTTAAATACCTACTATGTGCTAGATACTTGGGGCAAAATAGTAAAAACAAAACTATCATAACAGAAATATAGTTTAACTAGACTTATCTAGGTGTTCTGCCCTATGCACAGCTTTATCTAAAGAGAAAGACTCCTAACGGAGGCTCCTTCTGCAATTATACACTCTAATATGTGTCTCCTTGCTGGCTACGACTGATTGAATGAGAGAGCAAACTGAATTCGCGGGGAGTTAGTCTGAGGACTTGAAAATGGTGGGCTGTTTTTACCAGATTTTTCTTGTAAATTAGAAGCGAGGCTGAAGGTTGTAGTGGCTACTGAAGCTGGCCATCTCCTGGAGCAGGGACTGGGGGAGCTATTGCTGGCTTTCCTGTGCTCCCAGATTATGAGGGAGGAGAGTATCGGAAAAAGCTGATCAGGTGAAAGGGATGGTGTGGATGCACAGAAGAAATCAAAGAAACATGACAGGATGAAGATGAGAAAACTGCCAGACACTCTCTCTCTCTCTCTTTTTTTTACTTGAACTGATTTGACTAGATTTCTATTTCTTACAACTTCCCAGTGCAGAGAAGGGCCTCAATAAATATTTGTTGAATGAAGAAATGTCCAGGGCATTGTGTCCTCAATGTTTGGTGTGTACAGGAAGCTGACATCACGGTTTACAGTGTGGAGGAGGAGACAGATTTTACATATCTGGTCTTGACAGTAACACAAGTGTTGACTCTCATCATCTCACACAGGAGGCAGATATTAAACAAATAATGAGTGTTCAACATTGTCGAGTCAAAACTAAGCAGAGGCTCAGGTAGAAGTTTCAGTGTTATTGCTCGTGACCGATGAGTATGTGAATGCATTACCAGAAAGTTGGTATGATATCATTAGCAAATAAATAAATAAATTGCACTTACTAGAATTCAACTTCGGCTGGATTTTTCCCCTCCATTCCTCTCCCTCCTTTTCTTCCTTATTTCTCCCCTTTCTTTTTGAAATCTGACTCCAATATTGTGCTGGTGCACTTATTTTAATTTGGTGCAAGGCATACATAACAAAATAAGTGAAAAGCTGTAAATGTTAGAGCATATATATTATTTATTTCAGTGACAAAGGGGCAATAAATCATTTTGTCAAGTCGCACCGTAACATTCAAGTTCTGTCTCTGTTATGTCTAACTGGCCAAGCATTTGCAATTCTGAACTTTACAGAATGGGGAAAAAGCATGTTACCTTATAACAATAGATCATTGACTTGTCGTATGTACCTTCCCTATTTCATACTTTGTCTCTTTAACTGAAAAAAATGCCTACCTCAAATATGTACTATTTACAGGTCATTGGAAAAGAGTATTGCACAATAGGATTATTATAATGTACTCAAAGATAGCACTTTTATCTTATTGGCATGTAGAGATCACATGTGAAAACTTTTTGATCTTCGTTGACTTTTTAGTGGAAAAGTTTTGGAAATCCTTTTGTCATTGACAAAAACAGAACTGTGGTAGCTGTTTTATAGTTGGTCAATTTTAACAATAGATAAAAAAGTTTCTGTTGAAGCCAATTTATTAATACGTAACAGGCAACATGTGGCCTTAAAGACAAATGCATATTTTTCTCAAATCGAAAGATTTGAGATTTTTGCTAACATCCATAGGTATTTAAAAGAGATCTACATTTCTACCCGCCCCCTTGTCTGTCCTATGCTGAGAAATAGTACTGCAAGCCTCTGAGCTTTAGCAGTTTTTTAGGTAAAAGGAATTTTTCATGATGTAATTGATATCGTAACCACTCAGCTGGACAGAAGCTTTTAAGGGCTAAGTCCATTTGCTGATTTGTTTGCATTTCCTACTCCAACTAAAAGAATTCAAAGGCATGAAGAGTCTATTGTGAAAAATGCATGAATAATGCAAAAGGCATCCTCAAGAGGATATCAGTATGGTTCCAATGCAGTTATGGCTTTCTAATAAAATCATGACAAATTTAAAATGAAAAAGTCAAACCATCTCAAATTTGTTGAGGCAGCTATAGAAGAGTGCACGAGGGAAATGTTTGGGGTTTTTCCTGTGAAGTCTTTCCCTCTACACCCCCACTACAGCTTTTTTGAGATATAGTTGACATATAACATTATGTGAGTTTCAGGTGTACAATGTGTAGTTTTGATACATTTACATAATGCACAAGGATTACTACCATAGCATTAGCTAACATGGCCATCAAGTCGCATGTTTACCATTTCCTTTTTGCGGTGAGAACGTTTCAGATCTACTCTCATAGCAACTTTCAGGTATTTAATAGAGTAATGCTAACTATTCACTGGTTCTTCGCGAACCCTGTAGCCTTGAGTGGGTGTTTGCGCATTTGCAGAACCGGTCACATCTTCTGGACTTTATGGATTGACTTTAGCCATGAAACACAATGTGCTATGACCCTGGGTGTAGTGGTACAGGGCACCAGGTGTGGGGGTATGCGGCAGCACTCGGTGCAGGGGTGCATGATGTCTTTTTGGCTTGGGCTGCTGGAGTAGACAGCATGAGCACCCATGTGGTCTTTGGTCAGCATTGTGTGGGGAATACAGTGGCTGTAAGGGCTGTTGGGATTTTAGCGGTGCCTCCAGGTCCAGCAGCTAGTGCCCAGGGCAGGCGGTGCTGGTGGCTGGAACCACTGGTGTGCACATACTTGGTTATGGAGCCGGCAGAATGTACATAGTGGTGGGGACCAGATGCAGACACACACGTAGTGGGGGGTGGGGCAAGACAGTCAGTAAGCGCCAGGCAGACTAGGGGCTTGTTGGCTGCTGTGGGGGCCCTGGCTGCTGGCGTGCTCTCCCATGGCTGCACAGCCTGTCCCAGGTCCGCACACGGCAGTGGAGGCTGGTAACGGGTGTTAGGCTAGCGGCATGCAAATACACAGCTGGAGGGGCTGGCCCCAGTGCCTGCTAGGTGATGGAGCTCAGCCGCAGGAGTCGATGCTGGCATGTGGCGCTCGTGCGGCCGCGGAAGTCTGGGCCGACTGCCAGCGCAGCTCCTGGGCTCTGGCGTGCGCGAGAGAGGAGGCGGCAGGGGCGGACACGGGAGGCTGGTGTCAGCAAATGCAAGTAGCTGTGGGGAAACGAGCAGAGGGTCTGCAGTCAGCTGTGCTGGCTTCACTTTCTTCAGAATCTTCTGGCTTTTTCTACAGAGCAGGTCACCGTGAAACACGATTGCCCCTGCTGCATGGCTGCTGTTGGTATCCCCTGCTCTTCCTCCTTGTTCCTTGTTGTCTCTCTATGTCTCTGCTTTGGCATTTTCTGGGTGGAGTGAAACCGAAGTGGGACTTTCACCAGGAGCCCCAAGGCTGGGGAAGCTGGTCACTCGCCCTCCTCTTCTTTCCCGATGAGGGAACTCTTTCTAGATGGGAAGTTCTCTCCTTACATTGAGCAGTGCTAGCCTGGAAGATGGGTTGATTCAGGCAAAATGAAGCTGTCTTCCTTTTCTTCTCGTGCGGTTATTCTCGGATTTTTTGTTTCACTGTGCTGTTTAACTTCCAGGGGATTCCAAGGTTCTCCCAGCATTGTTTGTTCTTGGATAGCTGTCTAATTGTTGCTCTTTGTGGGGATATGAGGCTAGGTCTCATCTATCACCATTTTGGTGATGTCATCCTGCCTTTAAACAAAAATCTCCATCAACCGCAATCTGTTCTCCAAATGAAAAAGTAGGAGTTATTCAGCATAAATATTCAAAGAGCTGAGGGAGAGGAAAAAAAAATCAAAACTGATGACTTTGCTAGTTCCAAATCATGATGATGCCCACTCCATTGATGACTTAACATTTTGAAAGTAAGTCAGAATATTGATTTCATTAGGTTTTCATGGATTTAGATTTTAGGTTTCAATTTTTTTTAGATAGTCTGTTTATAACAGATTATATAAAATATATTAACTAAATAAATGAAGTCATGAATTTATTGCCATTTTTCAGTTCGTATCTGTATTTTAGACTGTCCTATGAATTCACCCTTCTCCTATATATTTCAATTCTCCACTGCCTCAGGCTTGGTGGGGTGTAGAGGCTACTTCCTACCCTAGTGGTCCACTCTCCTAGCCTCCCTCGTGTTTTCCATGGGGTACGTGATTCAGACTCATCTAGTCAGATGCAACTACTCTGGATTTCAATTGGGGGTTAGTGATGCAAAACAGTAAGGAAACAAAGAACCCTTGCTGGTGGGAGAGATGGTCATACCCTCATCCTCTTTCCCATTGCAGTGGCATGACTTGTACAAATGAGTCCAATGTGGTGGAACAGAAACTCTCATGCATTATAAATGTACAAAGAGAGCTTATTTGACCAATGTATGGGTTTAGCAGTCGCCATCCTCAAGGTTACAAGAACAAAAAAGGAAAACTTTGATTTAAGGAAAGGGGGGATTTAGTGAAAGGATACTGACTAGCATGGCACTGAATAGCCAGGAAGGCTAGAAACCAGACTTGAACACCGGGCAACCAGAGCCATCAGAGTCAAGCTGCAGAAAGGATCCAGAGACAACCCTACTGACACCACCTGGAACAATGAAGAGTGCAGGTTTTCAGGGCTGAACCCTGGACACCACTGTTAATAATGCTTCCCACGAAATGTGGACTAACTTCTTGGTTGTTTGTTTACACCCATTGTCTCATTTGAGGAGAACTTCACCATTCCTCTGGGTGATGCTCGGCTCAGGGTGGTGCTGGAGTGGCTAGGCTTGTCCTACAGTAGGGTTATGTGGACCCAAAATGGAGAGTTTAGCAAGGCAACTCTTTGAGTTTGGTTTCAGAGCCCTTTTGGCTTCCAGGGCATCTCTGGACTACCAGGGTAGTTGAATCTGGACCTTAGGTTAAAGAACTATCTACCACACATTTACACAAACCACTATTTGTCCTTAACGCTAGAGCCTAGTGGCTGAATTCCTTAGAACAAACCTTCTCTTTGGAAATCTACAGTTTCCTTTTGTGTTTTAGTCTTCACTGAATCCCTTCTCCCACTCCACCCCTGTTCCAACAGGCATGTTTAGATGTGTCTGAACACCCAATGTGATAGAATTTGTGGTTTTTGACCAAAAGGCTATTTGCCTTTATATACGTCAGTTGCTGGAAATGGAAATGAGGAAAGCGTTTTTCTTAGGAGTAACCAGAAAGCTCATTTTGAGCCTCATCTCAGGGTGGGCTCCCTCCTTTATGCTTAGCACCGCCAATCAAATTCAAAATAGAGCATCGAAAACTCTCCATTTCTAGTCAAATTAATTTGTATTTTGATGTTCTGTGCCATTAATACATTGTCAGAGAAAATTTGGCTTTAAGAGTTATTTTTCACTTTGGGGCGCCTGGGTGGCACAGCGGTTAAGCGTCTGCCTTCGGCTCAGGGCGTGATCCCGGCGTTACGGGATCGAGCCCCACATCAGGCTCTTCCGCTGGGAGCCTGCTTCTTCCTCTCCCACTCCCCCTGCTTGTGTTCCCTCTCTCGCTGGCTGTCTCTATCTCTGTCAAATAAATAAATAAAATCTTTTTTTTTTAAAAAAAGAGTTATTTTTCACTTAAACAGATAAACAAACAGCAACTTATATGTAAGAAAAGGCAATAAGCCCAAGTGTTCATCCACAGAGGAATGGATAAACAAAACATAGCCTATACAGACAATGGAATATTATTCAGCCTTAAAAAGAAAGGAAAATTCAATCCATGCTACTGATGAGGGAAGGGAAGGCAAGCTGAGGACAAAGCAGAAGCTGACACCCTGCAAACCCCCCCCCCCCAATGGGATGTATGCGACATTCCTCAGGCACTCCTGGCTGCCCTAAAGGACAAAGAAACAGTCCTTACTACCTACAGCCCATTGACAAGTCCTTGAAACAGGCACGGTGACATTCCTGTAGGAACTCAGCTGCCTCGATGTTAATACTTTGCTAAAGGCAAAAGGCAGCCCTAGCCTGACCCCCTCCCCTCCACCAAGATCCTGTAAGTTTACTTTAACGTAAAAAATTCCTTTGGAAACTTCCTTTATCTCTAACTAACCCCCCCCCGCAAGATACGTATTGGCAATCATCCCCCAAGCATATGGCCCACCAATATACATCTGAAGGGTCTCGTGACTCAGGTTTTATTAGACGATAATGAATGACCTTTTCCCAACAACAGCTAGCCCCCTCAAGGTCCTGGAGACCTTGCTTCCAAAATTCCTTAGAGACTTAGGCTATCCCTAACCCCCTCCCAACTTGAGGGTATATAATGGGCCATTCCTCACAACCCCGGGGCAGCAGCTCTTTCTGCCCACGGGTCCTGTCCCCGTGCTTTAATAAACCACCATTTTGTGCCAAAGATGCCTCAAGAATTCTTTCTTGGTCGTCGGCTCAGGACCTCACCCCGCTGAACCTCACTGATGTTCCCCAACTTCATCACTACAACATGGATGAACCTTGAAGACATTATGCTAAGTGAAATGAACCAGTCATGAAGGGATATATATTGTATGATTTCTTTCACATGAGATTCCTGGAGTAGTCAATCCTAGAGAAACAAAGTAAAGTGGTGGTTGCCAGGGGCTGGCAGGAAAAGGCGAATGGGGAGTAAGTTCTTCATGGGGACAGAAGGGGGGAAGATGAAAAGGTTCTGGAAATGGATGGTGATGATTTTTGTACAGTAATATGAATGTACTTCAGGCTACAGAAATGTACACAAACATGGTTAAAATGGTAAATTTTTATATGTTTATTTTACCATGATAAAAAAAAAAGCAGTAAAAAATACTCTCCAGAAGTTATTTTTCTTGTGTATTCCTCCAGGATTTCCCTATGCATATATATGTATGTATGTATGTATAGCTAAAAGTCTGTGCGTGTATTTTAACATATAGTGTTCTGTTTGCAGCTTTCTTTGCTTATCCTGTCGCGGACATACTTCTGGATCAAAACCTATAGATCTACACTATTCCTTTGGGTGGTGTCAAAATATAGTCTTATCTTGAAATAGTCTAAGTTTTTGATTAGTGTCCTACTACTGGACATTCAGATTATGTTCTTTTTCTTTTTCTTTTTTTTTTTAATCAAACAAGGGCACCTGCCTGGCTCAGTCGATAGAGCATGTGACTCTTGATCTCAGGATCATGAGTTTAAGCCCCATGTTGGGTGTGGAGCCTATTTTAAAAAAAATAAGCGGGGCTGCCTGAGTGGCTCAGTTTGTTAAGCCTCCGACTCTTGATTTCAGCTCAGGTCAGGATCTGAGGGTTGTGAGATCGAGCCCTGCATCGGTTCTGCACTCAGTGCGGAGTCTACTTAAGATTCCCTTGCTCCCTCTCCCTGTGTCCCCTCCTTCTCCCACGTGTTCTGTCTCTTAAAAAAATAAAATAAAATAAAATAAAATTTAAAAAAATGAAAAAATCAAGAAATACAAGAGTGAACATCTAAAAATACATCTTTGAGTTTGAACACTTGAGTAAATATATGTGCTTGACAACTTTTTAGAAAAATGGCGTTTAGCTGAAAGATTATCTGTTTTAATAATATGGTAGATATTGTCGAATTTCCCTCCAAAGTGTTTGTACCAACTGACACTGCCACCTACAATGTATAGACAGCTGTTCCCCACTCTCCAGCAATGGATATTATCAGATTTTTAAACTGTCAATTTAGTGGATGGAAACTAGTGTTGAGCATCTTTTCTGTTAATTGATTTGTAAGAGCTTTTAATGCATAGTAACAAAATTAGGTTTTTGTCCATCATATAGTTGGCAAATATTTTCTACATTGTATACATTTGCCTTTATGCTTTTTTAACAGCTAGGCGGAACTTCTAAATCATTATGTAGACACAAATGTATCCACTTTTTCAAGATTAAAAAAAATTCTTCATGTCATTTCTCATACTTTCATGGTTTCATTCTTTACTTTTAAGTCACTGATTTATTATTTTGGTAAAAGATTGAGGCCAAGAAACTTGGCTCTTTCATGAAAATAATAGTTACTCATTAAACAGTCTGGGAAGCATTATGCTAGTGCCTTCCGCTGGTCACAATGCCATGTGTGTGGCACACCGGCCAGGAGGCAGCTCGGCAAGCCCAGGAGCACAGCTAGCAACTGGTGAAGACACGAGACCTGTGCCCGAGCGATGGTCTGAAGAGCTGATTTGTTCACAGACTCTATGACTATAGAGGGGACCTCTGCTTTCATACTCAGTCACTTCCTTCATTTTACACGAGAAGATCTGAGCCCTAGAGACATCACATGAATGGGAGCAGCAACTTTAAAAACCTGTCAGAACTCCTGAGTCCCCCCCAGCCCAGTGTAAGTTTTTTCTTCCAAAAACCTTTATTCTCAGACTTTCCTGGGTCAGCACAAGAGCGTGTGCAAGACATTTCCCCATGATGCTGCTTGGCGATTTCACCTCCAGGGACTGCAGGGACTGTGAGGCTTTCTGGGGGCTCCTTTGGCTCTGTGAAAGGCTGTAGGTGCCCTGGGGAGGAGCAGACCAAAGTACCCCCACCCGCCTTCGCCCCGATGGAAACCTGGAAACCTGGGCTCTTAACTCGAGGTGGGGAGGCCTCTGGGCTCTACTGCAGGAGGCTTGTGACCCAGGCTGTGTATTTACATACGTGTATTCTTTCTCCTAGGGCCATAGCTCATATTGCTTATCAGATTTTCAAGAGGGTGGGGGAAAGGTTAAGAATTATGTCACTGTACATATATAAAATATTCACCGAATGGATGCTTGCATTGGACTGTATTTCTTCTTGAAAAATTTCTTTTAATATGCATCATTTCTTCTTGAAAGATTTCTCCACTAGAAATTCCTCAACCAACAAAGGTAAGAGCCTATTATTTTACTGTCAGCAGATGTGTAAACATTTTTTAAATTGTTTCCTTTTCCAGAGCTCCCCCGCTCCCTTCTTCTGGAATCTTTCAAGTCTGAGAGGCAAAGTACTCCTGAATGTCAGAGAAGCTACACAGATGGCTGTGGCCCGAACATTTCAGGGGCCTTGAGTTCCCCCGAACATAGAGTCCTGGCTGTTCTGTGGCCAGCAACACAGCGGTCCATGTCTTCAATTAGCGCAGAGCCTGGGCTCCCATGAGGACACCCCGTCCCATTCAGCCTCAAGCAGCGACGTGATTTCTTGGGCTAAGCAGGAGGGAAAGGAGGGACGAGATGGCACAGCCTGAAAACTTGCAAGTGAGATCAACTTTGAATTGATCCAGAATGAAGCCTTTTTTCCCTCCTAAGCTGCAAGTCTTTGAAATGCTCACTGGTGTCTTTGGGGTGGGAAATTAGCATAACTTCCTTCTCTCACGGTCAGGTCTTCCAGCCTCCCAGTGGGGGCTCTCTTTGAAATACGAGGAGTGTGTGTGGAAAGGATTCAGGAGCAAGGCTTGCAGGCCAAGAAGAAAAGCAACCGGCCTATTTCCCATCCAAAGAGTAACCAAATACAGCTGTAACTTTAGAATGAGGTGCTTGGGAAAATGGTTTTTATTATTATTTATTATTTTGTAAGAAGCAAGTGTGCACTGCTATGGAAAGGATCTAAAACGTGGCTTAGGAAGTCTGGCTTTGATGATATAGTCTAATGTATTACGTAAAATTCAACAAGTTAGCTGATTTGTTTTCTTGGGGAGAAAAATCTCATAATTAAAAAATTTTTAAAAGACAAAATAATTAAATATTGATTTAGAAATACAAACCAGAGATGCCCAAACACCCAGCGGGTAGAATATACTTACAGCCTGTTCCTATTTCCTTCTGTATTAGCTCCGTTCAAGTTTGAGCAATTATTAAAGGAAGCTAAAATTCTCTTGTGTTTTGTCTACCTGTGGGAGCTATAACGGCATCGCCGCTGAAGCAGGAAATATACAATAAATCCCCCCTTGATGACTGGAAGTGAAGTATTTTATGGCCTTTGCAAGTCATGTAACTTTGTAGGGGAAACGAGTAAATTACATTGTAAGTTATGTATCACTAAAGAGTCTCTGCTGAATAATAACCTGTTTTGTATATTTGCCACCTCTTTGTAATTGCAGCCGGTGTCTGCCCGGTAGGTAGCACGTAATCAACTGTGATATTGAAATGAAGAGAAAAGAGGCATTTGACACTGAGTTTGTGAAAGCTTATGTGTAATGAGATTTCCCATGAGCAAATGAGACCAACAATGATATATTGTATCTTATTAGTTTGAATAGAAAAAAGCTAGGTGACTTAAAAACTAGGAGATATTTCAAGAATATGGTTTTTTGGCTCAGTGCTTTTTTTTCAAGGAGTCTTTAATTCATGAGTCTTTCTTCTGCCATTTTAAGAGAAATTCAGAGTAGTTATTCTTTGATGACTGTTACCAAAAAGCTAACTTTTAAAAAAGAAAGAAAACGAGACACTGTCTTAGTTTTCAAAATCCAGTTTATTTGAAAAGCCTATACTGGGGGTCACCATATTATGTGCATTTGAATCAAACTCTTTTTGCTCAAGTCAGTCTACCCACCTCTGATCCAAATTTGGTGGTGTTTCTTGATACCTGCATCACCTCTCCCCTGTCTGACTTTGCATCTCCAACCTATCACCTGGTCAAGAGCAGATGTAATCGAGATGAGACTTATAAGGTGTATCCCTAATCTCGACACTATTGAAGATTCTGGTTTAATGTCTTTAAAGTCTTGAGAGACCTGGGTTCTGTGTATCTCCAGTGTAAGGCTTTGATCATGATATCAGTGACCATCAGTCTCACTGCAACCCAGGCGGTGTCTCTAGAAGGAAAAGAAACCTTTTTTCATACAAATGGAAGACTAATTCATCATAGAACCCATTCATCTGAAAAGGAATTGAAGTGAAGGGATGCAGAAGAAACTCAGAATCAACCTTCTGCACCTGTTTTTGTTCCTGGTCCTTGCTCTGAGTGTTGTGATTGTGGCTACAATCATAGTGAGGCATTTTGTGAATCAGAGGATAGACTGCAAATACCAGAAACTGCCAGAATGTTAGCTAGAGGATTCAGCGTCGAGTGAGACCCATTTCTCCTGAATGCTGAGGGCAATGCTACCTTGTGGCTATGTGCATTATGAATAAATTAGGGAGGGCCTCATAAAAGTGGGGGGAGAGCCCACAAAACAAATTCAAGAAAAGTAAAGAATAAAAAACAATCTCCTTCCATGAGACCATTTCACTGAACCCGTTAGTATATATACATTTCTACTCGATGTGCTGTTCACTGGAGATACTGTGACTTAAATAATAATGCAAATTTGGATTCGGTAATTGTTCCTTCCTATATTTTTCATGCACAGCATCTAGGCCTTCTGTCATGTATCAAGCTGAATCCTAATCTTCCATAGTTGAAAAAGACCATTTCTATATTTATTTCTTTAAGGCCTTCTTCTTAAGAGCCAGCATTCTGCAGAGGATATTATACCAGAAGTATTTGACTCTAAGGTGTTATTCCCTAGTGGAGGTGACCACATTTCCTTCTTCGTTATTAAACTGGGGGAGGCAGTCCTAGGTGGATAAAACAAAAAGGAATTGGATGCCAAAACAAATTTTCTATTCCATCTACTACCCAGCCATGAGTACCTGGCTTGACGGATTGGCCCCCATTTTGCTTGCCATAGAAAGGTTCAGTGTGGAATTAGGCTCGTCTTCACTTCACAAATCTGAAGATGTTTCCCAGATGAATTTAGAATGCCTTAAAGCAACCATTAAATGCCTTTTTATCATGTTTCAGATGATAGGTGGCTCAGTGTCCTAGAATTTGTGTGAAAAGTCACATATCCCTCAAGAAATCAAAAGCTGCCCCTGCAGTTGTCCCCGGCCTGGGGACTGGGATGGTGGCTGTGACTCCGTTCCCATGTAGCCTGGCCACGTGGCAAAGGAAATATGGCTCTGCCTGCGATAAAGCCCAAAGGGCATGACACAGCATTGGTAGAATTGGGGCTTAAAAAGTATAATCACATGAAGATATGCATAATAATACTTTTCTTTTAGAGTGAATATGGCATAGTCTCTTATTGGTCTAGATATGCTGTTTTCTCCTTGTGTCATCCACTTAAATATTTTTCCATATTATAAAGTAATACCCGTTTGTTGAAGGAAACTTACATATTTATTGCAGAAAATCCATGTTTATTCAGAAAAATACATCAATAGACACAAATGTTAAATGACCTCAAATCCCATCTTTATTAACATTTTATCCAGATGTAAAGAGATATCTATATAGATATCCAGATATGCATATACTTCCTAGAGTTATATGTATTTCTGTATCTACATTTATATTTATAAATATATCTACATTTATCCTTACACACCAATCTATCATCTCTCAATTTATTTCAGTATCTATATGTACTCATATAAGATCATGCGAGATCTACTGTTTGACAATTTTTTATAAGACTTAACACATCATGAACATTTTTCCATACCATTTTCTTCTACTACTATATAATCTACAAAGTCATTTTTAATGGCATAATGCGTAGTATTCCATCGAGCATACATTTAACAACTCTCTGTTGTTTTTTTAGGATCAATTCACAGAAGTGGAGTTATGAGTCAGTACTGCAAAGCTTCTGCTACTCAATGACATTGTCTTCTAGATGGTATGTTCCTATTTCTACTTCTACCAGCAGGGTTGGGGAGGGTCTGCCTCCCTGCCTCATTACCAAACATTGCTTTAAGCTTCTCTGGGCTGTTCTTTATCAGAACGGCTCAAAGTGCCACACAGACGTCCATTTAACAACGTCTTCTATGTTAGACAACAGAGTGAAAAGAGTTGTTATTCTGGTTTAGCAAAGAGTATTCACTATATGGTTGAGGCAGGAAATTAAGAGTAGATTCCTGGTCAGCTGATTGCCCAGTTACAGCTCTTTCTTTTAGCTGTATTGTAAACATTGCCAGCTCTTTGCTATTGGGCTGACCTAGAACTTAGAGGGTTTCAGTGAGGATTAAATAAAATAATGTATCACGAGTACTTAGCACAGAGCTTAGCATACAGAAAAAAACCTCTTTATATCTGAATGCAGGAAAAAATGTTTTAGAAGGTGGAGTAGACAATTGTTGGGGACCCCATTAATTATGTTGACTCCACTTGATATTACTGGGGCTTACTTTGCCCCCATAAGAGGCAAAACCACCTTTCCACTCATTGCAGAAAATCCAATGCCTTCCCATCTATGTCCATGAATTTCCGAGAAACGTATGGTCACCTATGGCTCCAGTCTCCTGCTTCTACCAAATTACTCGTTAAGAGATTGCCTCATTTTCCCATGAATCTGTCCATGTCCTGTGCCACTTTGACCCTGACACGTCACCCAGCGATTATCTTTCATTTCCATATACACTCAAAAATTACTCAGCAAGGATACTAAGGTCTGTGTTGAAAACTTGACTGCAGTGTCAGGTAGAGGGATTTGCATCACAGACACATTAACTTACATATTCAATGTTGGATATTTCTGATTTTGAAAATGCCTTGGCCATTTCTGAAAAGTGGGCTATCGTTAAAAGGATGGTGAATAATAATACCTAAACCACAGGGTTGTTGTGAGGGTTAAATGAGATAAGCCATACAAAAACACTTAGAACAATGCCTGGCATGAAGTGGTTAGCTGCTTTTCCTCTCGCTACTACTCTCACTATTATCGATATCTGGGCTGCCACCATGTGACTTGGCCATCCTCTGTCTGCGTCCCGTCTCTTTCTTCTGCCAACCACATTCCTATTTGTTGTCTTGGCAGGTGCTGACCTTTAGCTCTGGCATTCATCAAGATATTTATGAAACATTTCCCAAACAGAGATAGTTCCCTTTCTAAGAAGAATTCTGCTGCCAGCTGTTAAGATAACATGTTTGTGTGTGTGTGTGTGTGTTTCTTTGCCCTACTACTTACATGTTTCAAGCTTATAAAACAAATTTACTGAAGAAGGCAAATTCCGCGTGTATCCCAGATTGAGATCACATTCATCCTCCTGTCCTAAACAATCTATACCTACTAGCTACCCAGGTAACTTATTGACCAAAGAGTGTGTTTCTTGTCTTTGTTACAGGAGAATTTACTCCTTGATGGCATGGTTGTGCTCCATACATTTTGGTTTGACACGGAGACCTGCATGCAGGTGGCTGTCATAAATAATAGTGGATTGCTTTTCTCCCTTTCTCCACCACTGTGGTGTGCGGGGTTGACACCTTTCCTTGTCCTGTTTCCTATAAGACTTTCAGGATCAAGTGATTTCTGGCCAAAACAAACAAAAGAAACAAAAGCAGAGTCATTTTCATTCCCCAATGAATTCACCTGGAAACTCATAATAAATCAGGTACAACTCTAAGAGGAGACATTGGAGAATAACCAAGCTGTGTCTGTAAGGAATCACTCATCGGATGACTCACACCTGATGCTGTTGTCAAGCTCACTAGCATTTTACCCTTGTATCAAGCTGAAAAACTGCCACTATCAGAACAGTTGGGCATATTTTATTGGGAAAATAATTTTTTTCTTTATACCTCTGCACAGATTGGTGCAGTAATAAATACGTGAAAACTTTTGTTTGAAAAAAAAATAGCTGATTAAATGAATAGACTGAAGAATACTGAGTATATTTAGCTCCAAGGAAGAAAAGTATTTTTGAAAAAAGAGCCAGCAATCTTTTTAAGGTAGCATGGAAAGGTTTAATTCATTCGCCCCCCTCACAGAGGGGTGGAAGTGGTGATAATGGTTACACGGAGAGGCCACCTGTCTGCCCCAGCTGAGCCCACGGGCAGAGGGGCATTCTGGGAACGACTCGCCGCAGCTCGCAGCCTGGCTCCCAGCAATCCAAGTGCTGAAGACACCTGCTGTGGGAGCAGGTGGTCTGGAAGGTTCGCCGGTGTGTGTGCGTGTGTGCACGAGTCTGCTTGTGTGAGTGTGTGTGAATGTGCGTGTATCTGTATGGGGTGTGCCCCGCAGAGCGGTAGGGGGCCGGCCGTGTGTTGAGGGGGTGGGGTGGGGGTGCGCTTTTCCTCCTTGTGTCTAGCTGAGCGTTTCCCGACAGCTTTGGATGCATTTGGCCTTTAAAATAATCTTGTAGGTATTCTAGCCTCGGGCATAATACGGTTTAGGATATTTTATATGAAAGGGGACGTGTATATAAGTCTTAGAACTCAAAAATCAATTTTCACCATCTGCAAAAACCACGGATTTGACATCCGTTCTGCCTTTCCTGATGTTGCCCGGTAACTGAGATATTCCTTTGTTTCTCCTTTCTTGAAAGGAAGGAGAGTGAATGATGTTGACTAACTTCATCAGCTGTAACTTGTTAGTAGTTGCGGAGGACCAACCTCTCTAGGCTCCAGCAAGGACGGCTCTACTCCGGGACACGGAAGCCCTACCTCAGCAGAGCTCATCAGCTCAGCGATTTACACGAGAGCCAAGAAGACTGTTCCATTTAGAACTGGCTAGAAAAAATGTGCGAATGAGGGGCACGTTATGAGTGTGGTGTTTAGTAAGACAGAAGTAGAGTAATAAACAGTGTAAATGAAGAGGAGAGTGAAAGAGAGAAGGAAGGAAGAAAAGAAGGGAGGGAAGAAAAAGAAGGGGACAGGGAAGAAAGTCTAGGGCTTACTAAGGGTTTATTCAGTATTCACTGTGGAGGGAGTAGGGCCTGGGAATGAAGGGGGTTAGGTATCCAGTCACTTTCTAATTATGGCATCGATTCACTGAGGGAGGTTGTGGGATATTATGTTCTGACGGTGTTTACATTTTGGAAACTTCCAGACTTCATTTCTGAGACCTGTGTTTTTGTTATCACTGAAAAGACAGTGTGGTTTCCTGTCTCCTGGCCACAGACCTGAGAGATTTCCCCCACCCCGCAAACCGCTCCCTATTTAGGTGGTTTGGTCTCATGGAGGCAGCTGCTTGCCCTACTTGCTTCTGAAGCATTTCTGTGGAAGCAAAAGTTTTAAATTTTACTTGAAAAACAGTGGGAATACACTTATCTGATCTTTTTAGTGTCATGGTATAAAGTAAATGGCTAAATTCCCCCTCCGTCTACTTGCACCACATGTAATCCCATCCTCCTGGGAAATTTTTACCCTCTCTTACATTTTTGACTTATCCTTTCCAACTCATTCCTACAGAGACGCAATGGTATATGCAGATATATGCAACTATTTCTTGCCACAAAACGGAGTAGTTCTATGTATATTTGTTTGCATTTTTCCCCCCGCTCCATATATCATGGCTTTGTTTTCAAGTCACAGTGTGCAAATCTGCCTTGTTCTTTTCAGTTGCTATACAGGGTCACCTTTGGGTAGGTACCATCATTAATTGAATCAGGCCCCTATTAATAGCACACAACTACAGAAAGTTAATTACATATACTATATGTATATGTAAAGTTGTTTCCAACTTTCTATTATAAACTATCCAGCAACAAATGTCTTTTTAAAAGCAGGGCTTAATTTTAGAGCATTTAAATTTTTTCTATGGTCTTATGAATGAGTTGAGTTGTGCAAAGCTATTGTTCCTCAACACTGATAGAGACAAGAATTGCGAAGACCAAAATTCTGCGTTTTCTCCTGAAAATTATGGGGTGGATTAGTTAGAGAGATAATCATACAAATAAGTCTAGTATATGTAATTAACTTGCTGTAGCTGTATTTCTTGGCCTGCTAAGTGTTATAGAAGTGTTAGGATCTTTTATTATGTTCTTACCAGTCTTTTTTTTTTCTTAAGATTTTATTTATTTACTTGACAGAGAGCACAAGCAGGGGGAGCAGCAGGCAGACGGAGAGGGAGAATAGGGTTCTCTGCTGAGAGCCCAACATGGGACTTGATCCCAGGACCCTGGGATCATGACCTGAGCTGAAGGCAAATGCTTAAGCAGCTGAGCCACCCAGGCGCCCCTATTCTTACCAGTCTTAAGATCATTTGAACACAGTCCTGCTTCAAGGTAAGATGAAGAATGAGACGATACATAAGATTACAATCAGTTTGATATTCTATTTATATTATAATTTGTTGTATAATTGGAATAATCTAATTATAATTTTGTAGTATTATATAGTTTAATAATGATACATTGCTGTGTACCTCAAATCTAAGTCAGTTGGACCTGATTTCTGTAAGCCAGTGTTTCTGAGCCACTTCCCCCACAGCTTACCCTGTTGAGAAATCTATTTAATAAGCTTATTTCACAAAAATTTAGCCATTCAATATGTACTGAAAACCTAATTGTAAACGAGAAATACAGAAATATATGTCACAAAATTTCTGCCCTTAAGAATCTTACTATTGTAAGCAGTCAGAAAAAATTCACATTTCATTTCAACGTATGAAAAGTTGAATGAATAAATATAAATGACAATGTGATGAAATGCTAAATAAGTCAGACAGTAAGTTTAATAAAGAAGAAATGAAGGAATTGAGTCAACTTATCCTTGAAATTTCATTGTTAAAATGATTTAACATTGTCGAAATTACAACTTACAAATTTATACTGTTTTTATATACATTATCTTATTTCACCCTTAAAATTGCTTTTTGATATAGAGTGGGAAAGGACTACTAGGCTCATTTTACAGATGAGGACACTGAGGGTCAGAGAAGTTCAATGACAGACAAGGTCAAGATATTCGTATGAGATGGAACCAGGACCTAATATGCCTTGCTAGACTTTATATTCAGTGAGGTTATTATGATGAGTAACTTCTCAATGTTGCTGTTCTTCAAGAACAATCAGCAAAGATTCTTTTTCACACTCATTCATTAATTCATGCAACAAATATGTTTTAAATATGCACTATGTGCCTGGTTCTATTGTAGGCACTAGAACAAAATGGTCAAATTACTATCCTTGTGAGCTTCCATTCTAGACAATAAAATATATACATATATAATATTGTTTATTACAAGGTGCTAACAGTTATGGAGAAAAATAAAGCAGTACGAGAGGGCTAAAGAGGGCCATGGGGTTGAGCATGTACCTTTTTAAATAAGATTGTCAAGGAAGTCTTCAGTAAGAAGTCAACATTTGAACTTAGAGAACTTCAGACAGAGAAATTCACAAATCAGGAGCATTTCCATTCCCAGCATGTTCAAGAAACAGCAAGGAACCACATGTGGCAGAGTGGAGCGATCGTGGCTAAGAGTAGTAGAAGATTAAGCCAGAAAGGAAAGGGAAAGGTAGCTCCCGAAGAGCCTGGTTGGCCACTATGAAGACTTTGATGTCTGCTTTCCGTGAAAATGAGAAAAGTAACATGATCTGACTTCTATTTTTAAAGTATTACTCTGACTGTGGTGTCAGGATTAGATAGTAAGGAGCTGACAGTGGAAGCAGGGAGATGACTCGTGAGGCTCTTTGAATAATCTAGACTTGTCCCACTGTGCTAACGGTTGAGGTGATAAGAGGAGGTCAGATTCCTTATATATTTTGGAGGTAGGACTGAAAGAAAGAATGGCCCCAAGGATTTTGGTCTGAATTAACTGGAAGGATGGAGCTGCCATTCATTAACTGAGATTGGAAAGATTGTGAGTGAGCCAACTTTTTAATTTTTTATTGTTTTTTTGTGGGGGTTGTTGGCGGCGAAAGATCAGGTGGTGAAGATCAGGAGCATGGTTTGGGACATGCTAAATTTGGGGTGTGTATTAGACATCCAAGTGGAAATGTTAGGTAGGAAGTTGAATAGAGTTCAGGGCCAAACTTGGGCTAAGAGACATAAACCTGGCAGTTTCTCGATGGAACATAAAAAGCCATGAGATTGGGTGAGATCACCAAGGAAGTGAATTCAGGGAAAAGTGTAGGATCAGAGACTGAGCTCTGAGGCTCCCCAACATTAAGAAATGAGGGAGATGAGGATTTCCAGGATCATCTTTTAGGTAGAGAACATACTAGGACTCTCCTACATATACAAATAGTCTGCCGCCACCACCATGACCACCATCATCATTATTATTACTTCCATGGCCACATAGCCGTTGTGTGATGCTGGTTAGGTGCACTGGATCTGCCATCACAGTGCTTTACAGAGCAAGAGTGACCTCTTTGCATATCCATGAGTGGTGAAATTGCTGAGTGGAGAAATTCCCTAGCCAACTTTCATATGAGAAGGGATACCTCTTATTCTACTACTATAGAATATTGGCTCAGGAAGGGCTTTGCTCTGGGTTCACATGCCTTGATTAAAGAAGCTACACAAGGTAATTCTAGAGAAAAACGAAGACTCTGTTCTCATTTAGGTTACAAATACTAACCATGTACTATGGGAACAGCACACTGGGAAGTATGGCGAGACATACAAAAGAGTTACAATATAGCACGCAACCTTGAGGCATCACGAATTGTTACATGCCTCTATAACAAGGAGCTATCTGATGAAGTGATACGGTTGTGAGTCCCTGCATGCTGCCAGGGTTGGGGAAGAGTTCGTGAAGGTCATGCTTATACAACAGTCTTCCTGAAGCAGAGCATATGTATTGAAAGGCAGCTCTGTGTTGACTTGGAGAGAGGAGGAGGTCAGATCTAAGTAAGGGGCATGAAGAGACCAGGACCAAGGGAGCCTTGGGGTGGTGGTGGTTTGGGAGGGGAACATGGCCTAAGCAGTGGGAGAATGTCAGGGGTCTGGCCATCCTGGGCCAAGTCTCTGAAGGGTTTTGATTAAAACCTCAAAGGGTAAGTCTCAGCCCTAGCCACTTATACTACTTTAAAGAGACATGGGTTTGGGGAGGACTGGACGTCGGGACTCTGGGCACCTTCTCATACTGGAGATGGAGGCCGAGCAGCCTCACGGACCTTCGGGGTCTTTCCTAAATCTCAGGACATGAGGGGCACAGGAGTGACTTCCAAGGATTGCCTTCTTTCTTCCCTTCACCCCCACTAGTGTTAGATTGAATTTCACTAGGAAAAAGTGTTGTGAAATTTTTAAAAACATGATTTTTTTACATGAAAACATTCTTAACAGAAAGTTGTTATATGAGACAAAAGTGACACATATTCTTTTGTTTATTTTTTCATTCACTCTGCTCTCACAATCTACATTTATTGAACATATATTTAAGACATCGTGCTGAGGACACAAAAGGGATGAAGTCTAATTTCTGCCTTCTGTGGAGGCTCTGACGTGCTCACATCATTGTTATAGTTGGAATGCTTTCTGGTAGAAAAAAAATCATTTAAGTATGTGCCCCATCACACCTACTCCCCAGAACCTCAAACAGTGGGTTCAGTTTAATTTTGCACCTGTGTGCCTCAAAGGAGAAAGTAATGACCAAGCATTTTGTTAAATAAAGCCAAACTGTTCTTTTAGCTGCAGTCATCATGTGCTCACCTTGAAGGTTAAGAGCCTACAGAAAAACCTAGTGCTAAAGTTATTGAGTTTTATAATTTTATTCCACTAACAAGTGATGGTTTTCACTAAGCAGGGAAAAGGCATAAGGCATTTAGTGGGATAGGTGGTTTCAAGACTTTTCTAGTCAAACGATTTTTATTTCATTATTAACAATATCAGATTTTCTCTGAAAGCTTTCTTTTGCAAAGACTATATTGAACCTCAGAATGTATTTTAAGTGCCTTAATCACTGTAATAAAAAAAGATAAACACTGTGGCCATTTTCATAAATTTCAATGTCCATTTTATGTCTTTGCTGCAGAAGAAAGTCAAAAGGGAGAAAATGAACTCTGGCACTTCGTTATAGTTCATCTAAAATTTGTTTTGTCTTTTTTTTGCTTTCTTAACAGTTATGGCTGTATTTACCATTTGGGACTGGGTAAATGCAGCAACAATGACTCTGGCAAAAACTTTTTTTTTTATTTAAAGAAACTGAGAATTTTGGAACATTTCCAAAACATTACACTAAGGAGCCTTTAATTGGTAGCAGTTAAGTTTTGTTTAAGCTTAGCCATTTGGTATTTTATGTTTGTCTGAAAAAAATTGCCTCGTATGTGGCTGCCAAAGAACACACAATACACACAATAAGTTAAATTTGTAGTTCAGTATGCCATCTTGAAACAAAATGGCGACCTAGGAGAATTTTCAAGTCAATGTAACATTTTATGGGTTTCTGGGAAATATTTAATGTAAGTTATTGTAGAGTCTTCTATTTTAGATTGACAAATTAATCAAACTAATGGAAAGTCTAAGTTTTCTAGTTAGTTTGCTTTGAATCAAATGGATTTAAAATTTGTTGGTGGATATTCATAAGTTGGAAGAGCTCTCTAAATTAAACATTGAAAATCTTATTCTTTAGAATAGAAAGGAATATGCCTTTCCAAAGAGTTGTATTTTGTTCATGTTTAATCCAATTTCAAAGCCTCCTGTCTTCTTACCAAGCTGTGCTGCACAGAGAAAGGCTATGAGCAGATCTTGGCTATAGTTGGCATTATCGTAAGTATAGACTGTCTTGTCTTTCCTAGAGGCCCTAATAATGAGACACTGAATCTAATTCTAACCTTATGGTGCTTCATTTGTCAAATCAGGGCTATCTAATCAGAGCTGGAAATGGGAATGAGGCAGTGTTGATAATCTCTGATGAAACCGGCTCAGAGGCTCTTCTCCTCTCCCTCCTCCTGCAAAACTGATTCTGAACCCTAAATGTTTTCTCTGCATATCTCAATGATCTGTTTTTTTTCTCCTTCCTCTTTCTCCCCTAAATTATCATTATCAATAAAATAATCGGTGTCAATAAAATAATTAGTATGTACTTCTGATCTCATAAAGTGATTTAAGTTACATAATTTTAATTGAATTTTCTTATCATTGAAAATAGGATCAAAAAGCCCCAACACTACCAACAACCAGATAATTCAAATTTCAATTACATTCAGTCTGGCTTTTAGTTCTTAATTAGTCAAATTTGTTTGTTAATATATAGATTCAATCATAGGGATGGGTAAATTGTTTTTCTAAGTGCTTAAAATGTAGGCATAACATTGATCTAAAAACAAAATCAAGTATATAGATACAGGTATATATGTGTATGTATAATAAGAGAAAGAGAAAGAGGAGGAGAGGGAGACGGGGGTGGGGAGAAGGGAGAGAGAGAGAGAAAGAGAGAAAGAGAGAGACTGAAACTTTGGTTTGGTGAGGGAATGGGGTTTGAAGGTCACAAGGTGGGGAAGTTATACATTCTATGGTATATTTGTAAATGTAAATAATTCCTAGACCATGTCTGCTCTTAAGTACAGAGATGCATTTTGAAGTTTTTTTTTTTTTAAAGACTTTATTTATTTGAGAGAGAAAGAGAGAGAGAGAGGGAGCACAAGCAGGGGGAGTGGCAGAGGGAGAGGGACTGATGTGGGCCTCGATCCCAGGACCCTGATACCATGATCTGAGCGGAAGGCAGACACTTAACTGACTGAGCCTCCCAGGTGCCCCCATTTTGAAGTTTTTACTTTCATTTTTCTTCTCTGCCTCTTCTGTGTTTTCCCTTTATTAGTTTGAAAGTTACATTTGTAGTGGTTACCTTAGACAATTTGAAGGACAAATTTAACCTAATGCAATCTATGTTAATAATTAGACAATCAAATAATCCTTCCAAACAATAAAGGATTTTAAAATGCTTTAGCGCTAATCACCACACCTTTTGGAATTACATGCTATTGTTACCCAGTAAATAGGTACCTATGTGTGGACATTCTTTAAAAAAAAAAAAAAAGAAAGAAAGAAAAAGAAATTGGGAGACATCAGTTAAGGGTTCAACAGATGTAGATTTTTATAAATAATTTACAAACTAATTAATAATGGAAATGTACAGGAATTTTTACCCCTAAGCCATCCATTGTTTGTAACCATTCCATATCATGACAGAACATATTTGTGTCCTGACTCGAGTCTTGGTTCACAGGCTCCTGTGAACATACTCATTCATTATTTCTGTCAATGAAGAGTTGCATATTAAATAAGCAGGAGAATCTTACATGATAAACCTGGTAGGATACATGGTAAATTACAAGCAGATTACACAGAAGCTCAGTGGTTTTCATGGATCTTGCCTCAGAAACTTACACTATTTTATGGCTTTAGATACAGTACAGATCAGATTCCTGAACAGTACTTATATTATAAAAAGGTACAACATAATTTTGGCCTTATAGAAACATACAATATGCTAAAAGCACCTTCAGTCCTGTGTTTTCTGGGGAGGGGGGAAAGGTTATCGAGCACACCATCTGTTCCATCTTGTATTTATGTAATGCTTAATCTCCAGGGCATCTCTGTTTATAGATAAGCAAAGAACAGGCAACATGAGAGAAAAATTGGTGGGAATGTCATGGTGAACATGCGAAAAACAAAAAAATGGTGAGAGTTGAAGGATTGGTAAACAGTATATTTATCATCTGTGACCTATTTATTCTTTATAATCTTATTTATAAAATTAAACAATAATATTAATAAGAGTAGTACTTTGGCATCAAAACATCTTTTTGGAATCGTATCCTTTTTGGTGGTGTATTGCTGCGGTACCACACGGAGGTCCCATTACCATCCCTATTATAGGGGAACTAGATTCCAGTGGCAGACAGTTGTCCCCGAGGCTGATGAGGTGAAATTAGACTCCTGGTAAATCTTGAAGGAGTCCAATCAACAAATCCCTCTGTTCCCAATTCAAATTGGGAACCACTTGGAAAGTAAGTTCTAGCAGAGAAACTAATGGATGTTATTACTAACAAAGTTGATTGGGGAATGTGGCTTTAGGTATTTGGCTAACAGGGCTTGCTAATTTTTGATTCTTGGCTTAGTAAGAATGAAGTACCCAGTCACAGGACTACTGGACCACCTCTGGTGAAGCTTCCCTGCAGTGGCTGAGCCAACCCTGGAAGTGACCCCACGGGACATCAGAGAGAGTGGAAGAGAGCCTGAGGAGAGGGGAAGCCTGAAGCATCCTTTGCTCAAATTCACAGGTCAGAAAAACTGCTCCTTGCCCACATTCCTCCCATGATTTTCCATCCTGGGGAGAAGAGTGGACATCGCCTCCCCTCTGTCGAAATAACGTCTTGCTTCTCTACTAGTATTAAGTTCATCCCCACCATCCTCCCATCTTATTCCCCCATGCTTTCCTCTGTTCTCGTTAATCTCCTTGGGGTGAGGGGGGTGATCGCATGCTGTATTGATCCTGGGCAGCCATCAAACATTTTTTTTTTTTCATTTTCTCCTAATCATTTATTTCAATCATGTATTGTAGCCTTAGGGATATAATATTAACATTAGTTATACCCATTTAAGATGCAAACATGGGAACAAGTATTTTATATATTTTGAGATCTCTATAAGAAATGACACAAATCTTAATTGTCTATATTCAGGAAAGAGAAATTAACTTTGTACTTTGGTTGAAAACATGGAATGTGTGAATGCCTGAGGAACGTTACATTTGTTAAAACTATACAATAAGGGACTCCTGGGTGGCTTAGTCAGTTAAGCATCTGCCTTTGGCTCAGGTCATGATTCCAGGGTCCTGGGATCGAGTTCTGCATCAGGCTCTCTGCTCAGCGGGGAGCCTGCTTCTCCCCCTCCCTCTGCCTGCTGCCCCCGCTGCCTGTGCTCTCTCTCTTTCTGAAAAATGAATAAAATATTTTAAAAAACCCCAAAACCCCTCACTATAGAATAAGTTTCTTTATATACAGAGCCTAGACCTTTGTTTCCCTAGAGGTAGCAATAGCTAGAGAGAAGCTATTGATTGGCTATCTATTTGGGTAGTTTTTTCTTTTCTAAATGTGATTGAATTCTGTTCTATTGGCTTTGGTTCCTTTGTTATAATCTTACTAGGAGTTAAGTGTTAACAGTTTTTATGGTTTTCCGTTTGGTTCTTCTTAAATACTTTAGGGAAAATCTTAGCCTGTTGTTGACCACATTCCTCAGAGAAAAACAAGTTCTAAAACGAAATGCATCGCAGATGTAAAACACTGCAAGGTCCCCCACCTGGTATCTCACTGCAAATGATATGTGTAACACGAGGCGGCGCACAGCGTTACTGATGTGGTACTGGGTGACAGAGAATCCCTTGTGGCTTGCGCAAACCTGGCAGTTAGGGTCTTATAGATACGTCCGTGAACATTTTTTATATCTAGATGAGAAAATGAAATTTCCTGCAAAAAAAAAAAAAGAAAAAAAAAAAAAGAAAACAGCGAACATGTCCATGGATAATGTGGGAAAAGACACAAAAATAAAAAGAATATATAGACCTTTAATTTGGTGAAATGAAACAATAAATGTCACCTGCAGGACAAATAATCATTTCAAATGTACACCCTTAGGGTATTATTATATGCAAGGTGAGTAAATAAATCTATATACCAACACGACAATATGTCAGTGAAATGTAAGCAGTTTTTCAAAAGCTGTTTATATGCACTTCCAAAAATGCCTAGTTAATCATTTTCTATCTGCTAGTTCTTTCTAAACCTCACCTCCCAGGCTGTCCGTCTTCCACATTAAGCAAGGGGCCTGTCTGAAGATAAGAGGGAAATTTGTGGCTTGGTTTGCAGTGGAGTCATCTACACTCTTACAAGAGAAAGGTATTCTCTCTTTCAATAGTAACTTAATTTTTAAGGGAACCATTTCAGGACTTTACCAACCTCTACCTCGAACATTCTTTACAGCTATTGTAACTCTTTCTGGCTGTAACATAATGTTGTAACTTAGTCTTTCCTCAGCTAAGGTACAGGACTGACCATTTACGGTTCTTCCCTGTTGTAGAGAAAAATTTTATCAGAATGCAAATTTTATGGAGGCCCTGACTTTGCTGTGTTTATTGTATTGTTTAGTCCACCTAAAACTATCTGAAACTTAACAGGCCAGCAATAAGTGTTTAGTAAAGGAATGGATGAATTTTCTTCTTCAGAGCAAAAATATTCTTTTAAACTTTATCCAGAGATTGTATTCCATCTCTGCCCCGCAAAGATGTCTCATGTTTCCTCTGTATCTTGTCCAGTTTGGTGCTATTGGACACAGATTTCTAGACCTTAACAGCTGTGTTGTCATTGTGTTAATCACCATCTTCATCACTGTAATAAAAAACATGAAAACATTTATACTGTTTATACAACAGCATAAGTGGATGCCAGTGGACATTCCCCTCCAAGGCTCTCTTGAAGACCTATAAACTGTTTTCATTTAAAGCAGATTATATTATGCTTACAAATTAAAATCACTTCAGCTTCAAAATTGGTGAGAAAGAAAATCTAAGAAAAGAGGTACTATGTCTTACTCTTGCAAAATATTTAAGGAATTCAAAATGTTTTTGTTTGGCAGTTACTAGTGAAAAGTCAAAATCTGAACTTCCATCAAAACAGGAGGTGGATTTATAGAAATTCTGTACTTAGAAAATATCTGGATGGCCTGAACTGATCTTCACGCGTGTTGTTGTTTTCATAACTTTGCCAGGTTTTTATTTTTGGCAGGCCAAGAGAAAGGATGGCTGATTTGTTGTCCCCATTTCCCTTTTCACCTCAGATGGAATAATTGAGTGATGTTAAATTCTCCCTGGGAAACTTTCCCATGTATCATGCTGCCTTTCAGAGGACATGTAACTAGGGGAGAGGGATGGTTTCCCAGAAGACCTGTGTACAAAGTCCTATCAAATCCTACTTCATCAGGTCAAGCAAGGAATTGGAGAGACTCTTACTTCTCTGTTCCTTTAATAATGTACATGATCAGACTGAGAGCCAATATTGAGGATCAAAATAAGTATTACTTATTATGAATTGTAATTATTAAATACATTCTAAATAGGCTTAGAATCTATTTCTTATAAAGGACATAAGTAAAAACAAATTTTTATCTAGATAGAAGGTATAGAAGAGATAGAAAGTATAATTCTCCCCAGAACTATTCTGGAGACTGTCATGTATCATAATGTTATAAGTAATGGGTTTAACCAGATGTTTTTCCTTTGGGTTCAAAAAAATATTTGCTACTGTGTTCAGTTAATAATATTGTATTAATAACATATCAGTCATACATTCACGGTAGGATTTGAAAATTATAATCATCCCGTCTTGCCTTATTATGTCTGAGAGATTGCTCAAAGAAGACAGGACTTACAGGACAAATTTTCTAAGATAAAACCAATCTTGGTGTTAAGGTCTTTGCTACTTATCATCAGAATGAATCAGGATATCAAGAGAATCAGTGGAATAGAATTGAGAATCCAGAAACACCCTTTATATTTATGTTCACTTGATTTTTGACAGAGATGTCAAAACAATGAAAAAGGAATGGAATTATCTTTTCTACAAACAGTGCCGAGACAACTAGATAGGCACATGCAAAAGAATGGAGTTGGACCCCTTCCTCACACCGTGCACAAAATCTAGCTAAAAATGGATCATAGCCCTAAATACAAGAGCCCTAAATACATAGCCCTAAATACACCTACCTCCTACCATGCATAAAAACTAGGTAAAAATGGGTCATAGCCCTAAATACAAGAGCTGCTTTAAAAGAAATCAGAAGAGTAAATCTTTGTGATCTTGGGTTACTCAAAGCCTTCTTAGATATAAGACTAAAAAGCACAAGAGGCAAAAGAAAAAAATAGATAAATTGAACTTTATCAATATTAAAAACGTCTGTGCTTCAAAGAACACTATTAAGCAAATGAAAAGACAAACCATAGAGTAAGAAAAGATATTTGTAAATGATATATGTGATAAGGAACTTGTGTCTATACCATATAAAGAACTCCTACAACTCAAAGCAAAACAAAACAAGAACAAATCATCAATGACAAACAGCCCAATTAAAAAATGCAAAGGGTCTGAATAGAGAGATCCCCACAGATGTTACATAAGTAGCAAACAGGCACTTGAAAAGATGCTCCATATGAGTAGTCGTTAAGAAAATACACATCCAAACCACAATGAGATGTCATTTCACAGTCATTAGGATGGTTATAACAAGAAAGACAACATTTATAGTAAGTGTTTACGAGGACGTGGAGAAATTGGAACCCTTATACATTGCTGGTAGGAATGCAAAATGGTATAGTTACTTGGAAAAGAGTTTGGCAGTCCCTCAAAAGGTTGAACATGAAGTTACTATGTGACCCAGCAAGTTCACTCCTGAGGATATACCCAACAGAAATGAAAACATATGTCCACACAAATTAATGTGTGCACAAATGTTATAGCGGCATTATTCATTATAGCCCCAAAGTGGAAAAAAAAGGTGCCATCAAGCTGCTGGGTGTTTGTTTTTCCCCCCACTTTTTGGCTACAACATAAATGAACCTAAAAACATTATAGGAGGTGAAAGAAGCCAGTCACAAAGAACCCATATTGTATGACTCCTTTTATATGAATGTGCATATATGTGTTTAAAATAGGCAAACCTGTAGAGATAGAACATAGATCAGTTGTTCTCTAGGGCTGAAGCAATTAAGGGGGAAATGAGAAGTGACTGCTAATGGGTTTGGGTTTCTTTTTTGGGGTGATGAAAATGTTCTGAAATTGATAGTGATTGTTACATAACTCTGTGAATAAGCTAAGAACCACTGGATTGCATGCTTTTAAAGAGTGAACTTTATACATTTATGTAAATTATATCTCAATACAGCTGTTATTCAAAAAAGATATCTGAGGCATGGCATGCAATTTAGTAGGTAGAGTATTTCTATTATATTAAAGCATCCCAGACTGCTCCTCGTGGGCACTGTGCCCAGGGGAAGGGTAATTTCTCATGCAGACAATTGTCTGAATTGGAATCGTGATAGGACCTCTTATTAAGTCATGGGATCTTGGGAAAATGATTCTTTCTGTGGCGCAGCTTCCTCATTCATAAAATGGGAACAACAATGCTACTATGGTATAGAGATGTTGTGATGATTAAATGAGTTAGATGCTTTTATTGTGCCGGGCATCTAGTAAATCAGTCAATGCTGGGTAAGCACTTGTAACTATGATAGAGTCTACAAAATTCAGAACTTAATCCTCTGGTGCTGACTGAATTCCAGCTCTTCTTGTTTCCAGCTTAGGGAGTAAATACAGTAACAAGGGAGCCCAACTTTGAGTAAGGAAAATAGATTTCCAGGGACAAATTTCAGACAGATAACAAAACAAGAGACAGAGGAAGAATACGGTAACGTCTGCATTTGCCTCCTCATGGTCCAGTTCTTTATGATGGAAAAATGGAGAGAATGATTGAAAGAGTATTAGCCAGAGGTGGAGATATTAGCCAGTGATGGGAAGAGTAAAGTAGCTGAGGGCCACCTTGAAGGTCAAGGACATCAATTAGAAAGAATCAGGGGAAGGATTGAGTAGGATGGTTAATATTCGTGGTGTAGCAAGAAGGTCAGCAGACTAGAATTCCCACATGGGGTAAATTAGTTGATTGGTGATATAAGGGTAATAAACCTAGTCCCAGGAAAGGTTCTATTAACTCTAGGAGGATCCATGTTAAGATTTAGGCTTTAACATTGGCTAAATTATTTTTGAAATACCTCATTTTGACCCCAGAAAATTTTCAGTAGCCATTTCTGATATTTGGAAAAACACTTATTACTCTTTAAGACCGAGGAAACAATTTTAGACTTACAAAAAAAATTCACTGGCTCTGGTAACTGATTTATTTGCCAAGTTGGCAGATTCATGTGCTCATTATTTTTATATCCATGGAAGGGAACAATTCATCTTCCAGGTTAAACATGAGATGTACGACTCACATTTAACAAATCACCAATGACTGAGAACTAGCTGGGTTATTGCTTCTTACTGATTTTTTTTTTGCAGGATTTCTAATACCGTGGGGGTTATTTTAAGGCTCTTCTGACTTGGCCTTGATGGTCACGGTCAGTTGCTCAGTTGTTCAGCCGTAAGCCTAAAGCGCGTGTTGGAATGACCTGTGTGCCGCTTGATTTCCCTTCATCATCAGAGGGGGGAACTAAGGAGTAAATCAAAGACTTTTAAAAATATAAGACATAAGATATAACAAAACACGCAGGTCTGTTCTAGAGTAAGATGGCAAAAGGGTGTTCTAGAAATCATCTGTAATTAAATATTTTCAAAGGGAGATGAGAAAGAAATTCGGGATCACCTGAGATTCAACTGACATTAGACAGAGGGAGCACTACAGTCTGGGGTCCATTTGGATGCATCCCGTACTTCTGCTGGACCCCCAAATCCATTTGGGCTGTTTGGAAGGTTTGGATGATTTTGCGAGATTGTAAAACTGAATACCATTATGCTTAGTTATCATACATATTTTATACAGGCATTGGTGTTTCCAAATGAAAGAAAGACACATGCTTCCAACAAAGGATGGTGTAAATAGAAAGATCATTGAATTGAGCATCCATTAACTGCCATTAACTGACTCCATCCATGATTTTGCATAAGTGATTTTTATCTCTGAGTTTTTTTCAAAATAAGGTAGGGAAGGCTGGAAGGTTAGAGGGGGAGGAACAGGTGGGTGGGCTAGATTGCTGAGGTTCATTTCATTACTAAGATACTATGGTTACTCCTGGAACTTCTTTGAAGCTGGATCTATTGTTCTTTTGTTGCAGTGGGGGTGGAGTGGTGCTATTTTCCTTTAGGAAAGTATGTCGGGGTCAGAGAGCCAGCTGATTTTATTGTCAAGTCTCACTGGGGCTCTGAGGTTGGCCTTTGAGTAAACTAGTAGAGAAATCTAGTCCTCTTTTTCTCCCTAGCCGCCCTTCAGAGTGTCATTTAGCTGTTAGACTGCTTTATTGAAATTTTGCTTCTCAATTCCTCCTAAGAAAAGATAACTGGGCAATAAAATAATGAAATCTTTATAATATGCAAAGTTTACTAAGGGTAAATCAGGGCTTCGAAACTAGTTCAAAAGGGTGATTCTCAGAGTGTTGTCCCTGGACAGCAATCCCAGATAACCTGGGAACATATGAGAAATGCAAATTCTCAGGCCCTACCCCAGACCTACCATACCAGAAACTGGATGGGGCCCAGCAGCCCGTGTTTTCCCAAGGCCTGCAGGGGATTTTGCTGCACGCCACAGTTGGAGAGTCCCTGCCCTAATGTCGGTGTAGCTCCCCAGCGGGAAGCTTTTACTGGACTGTTTGGACACCAGAAAGGTAGTATCTTCCTAAAGTGGAACTCGAGGACTTACAAGGTCGGCAGAACAGTTTGAATGGGGCCACAAAGCAAGAAGATCTCCAGATTTGAAGAGCAGGGCTGCACATTCTGTTCCTGGGAAAGCAAAGCCAGCGTCTGACAACCTGAGTGAACAGGGTTCGGGCCGAAACCTAGGTCCCCAGAGAGCTGTGGTCTTTCCTGTTCCTAGATCCTCTCTGCCTAGGAAGAAGTGTGATTGCTGGAGTTGGGAAAGGAGCATGGATTCAAGTCCCGCCTCTGTTGGGTCCTGTTCTAGTTGTGAGAACTTTGGGAAATTCTTCCATTCCTCTGAGCCTCCGTTTCTTTGTCTTTGGAGCGAATACCTCCTGCAAAACATCTGAATTGTTTATGTGCCTCACAGATAGTATAGTTCCCTTCCTCCCCGGGTACAGAGGGATGATCCCCAGTCGGCAGAGTGGGACTAGCCTCAGTCATTCAGACTGATTGATGTCCGTGCTTGTACTAGTTGTTAATTGTTTCACATATCAGCCCTGCTTAGAGAAATGTAAGCACATTTTCTTAAGGGACAGATGTGGATCCTCTTACAAACGTAAACCGGGGGTAATTTAAAGTGTACTTAAACAGATGAAAAAGAATGTTAAATTACTGACAAAAACAAGACATTACAAATTCTTTTTTTTTTTTTAAGTTGGTCAAATTTAAATTTTGGGAAGATGGCTATTTCACAATGAACACCTCTAGGAGGATCTTTTCTTTCTTTTTTTTTTTGTTTGGTATTTAATTTTTTATTTTATTTTACTTTAAAGATTATTTATTTATTTGAGAGAGAGAGACAGAGATAGCACGAGAGAGAGAGCACGAATGGGGAGGAGAGGAAGAACCAGACTCCCCACTGAGCAGGGAGTCTGACGGGGGCTCAATCCCAGGACCCTGGGATCATGACCTGAGCTGAAGGCAGATGCTTAACCAACCTAGCCACCCAGGCGCTCCTGGTATTTTATTTTTATTTTTAAAAATTTTAATTCCAGTGTAGTGAACAGACAATGTTCTATCAGTTTCAGGTATAAAATGCAGTGATTCAACAATTATATAGGAAGATCTTTTCTTGAAATCGCTACTGGAACCCTTGTCAGGAAATGAGATGAAATGCCAGTGACCATGGGGCCATGATGCATTCTGAGAAGACTGATTGGCCATGTGTAGGTCTGGGGACACTTCCTAAGCAGCTAAGAGCCCAGAATTGACTCACAGCCCCAAGTAGGCCCTGGGGGCAGGCGCTATGCTGCAGCTCTCAGAGAGTCAGGGGCCACGTGGTTACTCGAAGCACCCTCATCCCCTGAAGAGGCACTGGGTGTGCTTCAGGGGCTGTTTAAGGTCTTGGAGTCTGGTCTTCATAGATATTTTTCAGGGTCTTGGTACATTAATACTTTGCATTTGCCACCTTGACAACTTTCTCAACTATAAAATCCACTGCAAAAATCTTTGATTTTCATCCTTAGTTCTAAAAAGTGAGTTTTAAAAGATACCTATTGCTGTGCCCATCAAAATATCATTTAAAAGCTTCCGTTCTCCAGCCACTAATGTGTTGCCTGCAAATTCTTTACTCTAAGGTTTCTTCAGCAGATCTGGGGAGACGTCTGAAGCAGTCAGCTGCTTTCACACAGCCCAGGCGAGCTTTTACAGAAGGGTTCTGTCAGTTCAACGCTGGTTAAATAAAAACATCGAAATAACATAAAAGAAACAAATTACCTATGACCCATTTCCTCTGAGGAACCAGGTTTCCATCTTCCCTTGATTTTCTCTAAACGTGGGGCTGTTGGAAGGCACTCATTCTTAGGGTATGGCTCATCCAGTAGTGGTGACCGTCACGCGTAATTTGTGTTTTCTTCATGATCACATAGCCTATTTTTCAAACTTTGCTATCACTATTTGTTCAAATTGTATTTTATTTCTCTTTAAGGTGTTTATTTTTTACTTTTCAGACATTTATATTTTAATATTTAAAATATTGCATTCTAAACTATACTAGTTCACATTTCTCAAATGCCTGTTTCAAAATATATAGATGAATTCTCTTCTTGAAAAAAATCATGCGGGCCACTTAGGAAGGCAGCACACACCCAGGTGAAAGAATAAAAGAAAAAATTTTAAAGCAATACATTGACAGGTGCTAAAGAATAATTTGCAAAAATGAACCAAGTTCAAGAGGAACTAACTAGAAAAATGAACAGAACCAGGCAGTGTACTAGAAAAACCTTCTGGGAGGCAGTGACATTGGTTTTGGGTTTTGATAAAGACACATTTGGATTAAAGAAGACTTGTGAAGGGGCATGTTAGACAAAGTGGATAATTAACTTCTGTGAAGGGGAAGGAAAGCAGCTTTTATTCCAGATAGTTGTGGAACCATAAAAACAATTGTTTCTTCTTATATTGTAAGCCTTAGGATGAACAGGCCAACATATATAGCAAACAATCTATTATATTTATTCTTCGCTTCTTCTTGCTAATTTATTGAAAATCCCAGCTACATTTTTAGATGCAGAGTAGCCCGTACACGCTCTATTATCAACTGTTTTCAATTTTGCTCCCCCAAATTGTACTTGCTATATCATTTTTTATCTAATTCATTTCTATAATTTTTGGCTTTGTTCTCTTACATGACATTAAATAATCGTAGACCAGGCAAAGTTTGTATACTAACTAAATGACTCCCTATCTACCATCTTTTGTGTGTATTTTTTTCCCCTCCTAAGTGGAACACACTTTCTTCTGCAAAAATTTACATTAGTCACAAACTGCTGTTTATGGTCATTTTAGAGATAAAATTCCATAAACCCAAGTGAGCACTGCTGTTTTGTCAGTGCCAGCAGGTCGATGCTGGGGAACGGAAACCAGCATCTCCCCTCGTGCTCTGAAGTGGGGGCGTCTTTTTTCTGTTTCTGACTGACTGTGAGAAATGGCTGGATTAAAGCAGCAAAATATCTCAATGATGCAGAGCAGAGGTGACTTCCTGTTTTGTTTTAGGGTTTGTTTCCTTCTCTTCTCAATGAAGGCTGTGTTTTCTGACATTCTGCAATCCTTTTGCCGGGTGAAAGGGCAGGGTGCAGGGCCTCTGTGGGTCATTCCATTTTCCATATGCCCTGAGAAGGGAGAGGGGGAGAGGAAGGAAAAGGGGCGGCTCATTAGTGGAAGGAGCAGACCAGGAGGGGATCTGTTTTCTATTTTCTTCTCTAGATTGAGCTAATTTGGATGGGAAGGGTTTTATTGTTGTCATCATCATCATGATTATTATTACCTGTGTGGAGTAGTTTTCTTACACAGTTCTCTCAAGTGTTAGGTGAGATCGTTGGTGACGAGAAAGAAATAATTAGTGCCATGTTTTTGTAGTGAGTAAAATCAGAAAAAAAATATCCAAATACCTCAAAGCAGGTAATTTTTCACTCTTAACCTTAAGAGGCAAACCCAAAAGTTCTAATTCTGCTGGGCAAAGAAAAAAAAATTTTAAACCTTACTTCTTGCTTCTGGGGGCCTACTTGTAATTATGTACAGCATTTTTCTTTTCTTTCCTTTTTTTTTTTTTTTTGAAAGGCATGTTTCCCCCACTTTGTTATTCATAATGCAGACTCCGTAGTCCTGACCTCTGGGTTGACAAGTCTCCACCACTCACGCAGGGGTCTGTGTTTTCTGTGACTTGGACATTTAAGGTGACATTGCAGCAGTCCAGCCTCCTCAGGTCTGACTTTCTGCAGAGCTGGCGATCTGCAGAGGTAAAGCTGTAGTTGCTTAAAGAGCCACCTCCAGGGAGCGAGGGGGCTTGGGCCGGCTCCCCAGTGGGGCACTTGGGGTACTCCTCCATGAGGGATTTGTGTAGGCTTTCAGGCAGAGGCTGGGGGCTCTTCTTTGGAGCCAGTGTGGGGATGGGGAAGGGGTGCACGTCTCAAGTCAGCGCTGTGTTGGGTTATGGCATCCTGGCTGCTTCTCGAGGCTTCCCTCCCCTCTGCCTGCATTCCGCAGACCTTCTCTCCTCCATCCCTGCTCCCTTCCCAGGAGCTGGCGTCGGAAGGCTAGGACTGCACCCAGGGAGGGTGGGGGCGGAGCTGCCTTTCGGGCCAGGAGGTGGGAAAGCGCAGAGCGGCGGATCGAGGCACGGACCTCGCGTCGAGGTTCCTGCGGCCGGCGGGTCCTTCCAGCCTGTGGCGGTCGCTGCAGCCGTGGCAGTTCTCACCGAGCTGGATCTTTTTGCTCAGCCTACAAGACTTGAAAACTCTTACTGCACCCTCCTCCCCCATTAAGAGTCTTTTCCCTGTGGTTTCCCCTCCATCCCCGCCCCCTTCGCCCCCCCTTCCCATTGGAGAATTTCATGCTTCTGTTAGCACCTTTTCGTAATTCAGGGGACGTGACAGTCCAGAGCTCCAACTGCCTCAGCTGGATTCTACTTTTGTTTTTATTTCTCCCTCGCTTCTTCTTGTTTTCCTCTAATCTGATTCATCTGCGAAGTCTGACGCTTCTGCCAGAGGGAGCAGGGAATAAATAGATGCTGCTGCCCCAGAAGGCTTAGACGTCGGGAAAGAACAGCCAGAGAGGCAGGGGCGGCGGCGGCGGAGGTCGGCGGAGCTCGTGGGACCCCATTGGGGGAATTTGATCCAAGGAAACTGAGATCGTCGGGGGAGGAGAAGCTCCCAGATCATTGTGTCCACTTGCAGCGGGGGGAAAGGGGACCGCGGAGCGGGCCTCTCGGCGTCCTCGGCACTGCTCCACCCTGCCCCGTCCTGCCGGGATCATGGTCTGCGGCAGTCCAGAAGGGATGCTGCTGCTGCGGGCCGGGCTGCTCGCCCTGGCTGCGCTCTGCCTGCTCTGGGTGCCCGGAGCTCGGGCTGCAGCCTGTGAACCCGTCCGTATCCCCCTGTGCAAGTCCCTGCCCTGGAACATGACCAAGATGCCCAACCACCTGCACCACAGCACCCAGGCCAACGCCATCCTGGCCATTGAGCAGTTCGAAGGTCTGCTGGGCACCCACTGCAGTCCCGATCTGCTCTTCTTCCTCTGTGCTATGTACGCGCCCATCTGCACCATTGACTTCCAGCACGAGCCCATCAAGCCCTGCAAGTCTGTGTGCGAGCGGGCCCGGCAGGGCTGTGAGCCCATCCTCATCAAGTACGGCCACTCGTGGCCCGAGAGTCTGGCCTGCGAGGAGCTGCCTGTTTATGACCGTGGGGTGTGCATCTCTCCCGAGGCTATCGTGACCGCGGACGGAGCGGGTGAGTCCGGCCCAGCCTCTCTCCTGACCTCTAGCCACCCCGCTTCTCGAGGAGTTTTTGTGACTCGCCTTTTACTTTCTCCCCCCCCCATTGGGATCGCTTCTCTTAATCACTCTGTGGGGCACCACTTCTTCCTTCTCTCTTCCAAACTGATGCACTCCATGCCAGTATCTGTCTTTCTAAAACAGGCAGTTCATTCCACTCCGGTCACACTGTTGTCGACGCTGACCCTACACTTTCCGTCCTTTACATGTCCAAGTCACCACATCTTGTATTAGTGATGCTCCTTTCTTACTGTCTTAATTTATTTACAGTCACTGCACTTTCTTTCCAGATTCTCTTGCATTCTCAGTCATCCGTTTTCCAGAGCTTTGCTGGTTTAGCCACTTGTCAATATTGTGAAAACAGAAAACTGAAGCACCATTTTCTTCTAATCATTAGAAATGCCTAATTTCAGTAACCTTACTCCAACCCGCAGATGTTAGTGGTATGTGTTTGCTCAAAGTCCAATTTGAGCAATTACCTTCACCTTAAAATTCCCCCTCCTTTCAATGAGATAAACTGTTCTTCCATTCCAGACTGAAACAGCTGTGAAACATTGCTATGCACTGCTAATTAGTGTCTGTGACTTGCTCCCAGCCTCAGAGCTGGCGAGGTGAAATTGCTGGGCTCTTTTCACATTCCCACATGCCTTCAGGTCCTTTTGTAAGTGACATATGGATGAAAGGAGTTATATTTAAGGCGTGTTATCATCATTCACTCATGTAACGTTATTTTTAATCTCCCCCCTTATCCCATTGTTATGTTTGGCAAATATGTCTTTAATACCTTATTTCATGCCCTTTGTTCCGTGTGTACTTCAGCCACACGTTCATCTTAATCTTCCCCCACCGGAAAGCTTGATTGCAGTTCTACATTTCATGGAATCCATCACAAGTTGTTTTCTCACTAGTGTTTGGTCTAATTATGACAGTCCTAACTCGGAAGACCTCAGCTAGACCTAGTTCATTATGGTTCATTTAATTCTTATTCAATATCACTCCTACCAGTAACCCCTGAACTCAAATTTCACCCTTCATACAATTTCATACTTTCTATGGTTGGTCGTATTTCACACCCTCCCCAGAGGAACTCTGTTACTAGATGCGATGACTTGATTGCCTCCTCTGTTCATTTCCTGGGCATCAGTTTTTTCCTTCTTCTGCCTCTCAACTCGCTCAGCCTATGCTCATGCCCTTAGTCCATTTCTAGGTAACAGTTCTGGGTTGTCAGAGAATTGATTTGGAAAATTTGCTTTCCGTGCACATTGACCTGCTTAATGGAAAGTGAGTGAAGAGGTGAAAAGTACAAACAGCTGCAAAATCACCAAACAGAAAGATTCTGGAAGCTTTTCGATCATCCTCTCATTTAGTGAATTGGTCTTATAGACCTATTGTCCTCTTGATTTTAACCAAGAGCTAAGAACTGGTTGTATACTATAAGCAGAAGGGAATGTATTTCTTACTCTTTGGGCTAAAAGAGCGCTCTTGAGCCTGTGTACTTACTAGCATCCCAGGCTGTGCAGAGTCTGGACGAGCTTGGTCAGTTGCTGCCTGGCTTTGCCAGGCACTTAGAATCAGTAAATGCTGGCGCTTCACTCAGGCCAAGGACTAGGAATGAGGTGACTATGGTTCACTCAGAAATGCTTTCCTCCCCTTAAAGGAGAAGACTTGCTCTGACACCTCTCTTAGAGATGGACCTCAAATGAGAGAGGTTTGGCGAGGTAAACAGCTTTCAAAAGCCATGGCCAATATGGATGGGAAGCAGTTTCCTTAAGTGTCCCTGAATTACCTAGCATCAGGGACCAAATGCAGAACAATTGCCTCATTGAAGCACTCAAACAGGTCATGCATGGAAACAGTTTGTCAGTACGTGGGACCTGGTTTCTGAGCTGCTTTAAAATGCCATAATATCTGCTTTGTTGACAGCATCCTTGCTAGAAAAATACCTAGGGTTGGGTGGCAGTGGGAACTGTATTTTTGTGATGGTCTTCCTTTACCACAACCTGCAGTGTGAGTCAGAGACTGGTGGTAGGAGGGGGCTGCAGGGGAGGGGAGATGGGGAATGGAGAGGTGGATTCTAACCCTAAGCGTCTCCCAGCTTCCGAGGCCAGCTTGCTGAAAATTGCATTCCCTACCCTGGGTCGAACTGTCAGGCACCTGGAATTACTTAGGAACTACCATATGTGGCCAGTTTAATTTACGATGCAATATACTCTGGTTCAGTGGGATATGATAGTTCACGAAGCCCTTTTCCCCCCTTCCTTTAGGTGTAAACAGAATTGCTTATGTTTTATGTTTAGAATCCGGCCGAATACAAAAATGAGGTCTCCCTGAATAGAAGGGGCCACCCTGCACATTCCTTCAATGCCAAGAGGATTTTCAAATCCTACCATTCACATGGGTCTGTTCCGTCCTAGCACAGTATGTTTCCACAAACAAGTTTAGGCCCATTTACAAAGCAAAGTCTTATTGAAATGGAGTAGTGCTTCAAACTACTTTTTGCTTTCAAAATACTAAGGGCCAGCATACATTAAAACAAACCAACCCTATCCTGACCGTTACTGACAAATGCACAATACATTTTTTCTTTTTCCACGTTGTATACTTACTATGGAGCTGTGGCTTCACGCACAACTGCTTTATCTGAGAATTCACTTCAGCCACTTAAGACCTCTAGTCCAGTCTTCAGTATCGTGTGGCCAGTCAGGAGTGTGCACTGGGAGCCCAGCAGACCAGGCTTTGAATCTGGACTCTGCTTCCTCTCCAGTGTTATTATGGGGAAATTCTAGAAGCTCTCTGATCGAAAGTTTTCTGGTCTGTATCATGGAGACAGCCTGCCTCTACATCCCCCGGGGATAGTGAAGATGGAATGAAGCAGCATAGTACCTGGGACACGGTCCCTAACAGATTATGGTGCTGCTTTGCTCTTTCGCCATGGTTATCATCGTTCTATCAAAATGAGGTTTTCTTTGTTAAAATGGTATGCTGGTCAATGCAGATACAGCGTAGAACTTTGATCACTTCAGCTCTGGAAACCAAGCTTCACACTGGGACCCAACTGGAAAAGCAGATCTTCCTTCTGAACACATAAGCTTAGTATTGCATTTTCCACAAATGGACCTGGATCTCAGGCTCAAGAATAAATCCTGTTGGGAGCACCAGGAAGAAAGAATGAGTCTGAGGGATGCCTGTTAGTTACAAATAGTTTATCTTGGAAATGTAGAGATCAAGAATGTAAGAAAACTTATGGTACGATATTTACTAGCTATTTATTCAACAGCCATGGTTCACCATGCCAAGGGCTTTATAATCAATCCTCAGTCATCGCTGGTTTCCGCGGCAGTGTTGGCTTGTCACCGCAGCTCTTGCTCAACACACTTCTCCAGGCCCTCTCTTGCCTGCCTGCGCGCCAGCTTTCACATGCACGCACCACTGTGGAGTCGTTTCTCTGCGCCCCGAGGAACAGGCAGCCTTTTCTTTAGCTCTGGTCTACAAATATTTGAGAGGCCAAATACCAAGAAGGAAGAATTATTTAGTGTGATAGGAGGAAAATGGAATGGAAAGGAGAAATGGAAATTTTAGATTAAGGCCGGAGAGAAAACGGTTCTAAGGATCCCTCATTCCACAAAATATTGAAAGGTGTTCCGGATGGGGTAGGGAGGAGACTATCTCCGAAGTTCTGGTATTTCATTATAGCTAACCTGATTAGTGGTAATACAATCTTGTGTAGTCCCCAAATCTTATTTTAATAATTCATTTCTATTTCATTTCTACCAAATTTCCAGATAGTTGTTGCTGTAAATAGCAGAATTGACTCCGTTATATTCGGCCTTTGTCTTTCCACTAGGTATATAGAAAGAAGAGATACAGTTTTGAATAATTAAGAATTGGTTCTGTTTCTGCAATTTCACAGTTTGAGAGGTAGAGGCCCTCAGTGGGATTTCCAGCCTTGCCATTAATGTTAGACCTTGAGCAAGTCATTTGAGATTGACAGTGGGAATAGAGAAGAACAAAAGAACTAGTCATGTGAAGTGATTGATAAATGGCAAAGCGTAACAACGACAGTGTGCTCTAGGAGAGGACAGGTCCTCTCAGGAGAGGGACCTTTGGTAGCAGCAGAATATACAAACATGTTCTGTCTGCTGTTTGAAGTGTGTTATGCATATCAATTTGTTATAATAACTACATGGTAGGTACTAATATTCCCATTTTGAAGAAAAGGAAGCTGAGGCGTGTGAGTGACTTGTGCAAGTTCATAAACCTATTAAGAGAAAAGATTCAAGCCAGAAGCCATTCTCCACTACACTTTTGTTTCATGAAGAAAGAGGTGATTCATAACTTTAGAAAGAATCTGTGTCTTTTGACACTCAGGTTGCAGTTAAAGGATCAAATTTTGTCCATTGTATTTTGAAAGCCCACTTATATGTAGCTTAAGAGAATAAAAGACAGCCCTGGCCAGGGATTTCAAGAGATAAGAGATAACTACTTCACTGCCCTTTTGAGATAACAGAGTGCGTTCCAGACTCTCACATCTAACCCTGAGCCCCTCAATCTCCTCACGCCACAAAATGAACTTCTCATTTCCTTACCCTCATCTGCCTATTCGTTTCTAGTATTTTTTATATGGTTATGAGGCCCCAGCTTACGCATGCTCCAGACCTGGGAGTCAGCCTAGATTTTACCTTATTATTTTTTTAAAGATTTTATTTGAGAGAGAGCGAGAGAGAGACAACACGAGCAGGGGGAGGGGCAGAGGGAGGAGAAGCAGACCCCATGCTGAGCAGGGAGCCTGACACACAGCTCCATCCCAGGACCCCCGAGATCATGACCTGAACTGAAGGCAGATGCTTAACTGACTAAGCCACCCAGGGGCCCTGATTCTACCTTATTCTTTATGCCCCCCCGCCCCCCGCATTCAGTAGGGGCCGGTTATTGGATCTACTCTGATTCCAATTTCCTTCCTTCCTTTTCTGATGCTACTTTCTTAGTTCAGATCTCAACACATCTCACACGGATTATGGCCACAGGATAATAACTGGCTTGTTTACCCCCAGTACTGCCCCTCCTTATTCCAATAGGATGATCTTTCTGAACTGCAATTCTTTTTTTTTTTTTTAAAGATTTTATTTATTTATTTGACAGAGATAGAGACAGCCAGCGAGAGAGGGAACACAAGCAGGGGGAGTGGGAGAGGAAGAAGCAGGCTCACAGCGGAGGAGCCTGATGTGGGGCTCAATCCCAGAACGCTGGGACCACGCCCTGAGCCGAAGGCAGACGCTTAACCGCTGTGCCCCCCAGGCGCCCCTTGAACTGCAATTCTGTTGCTTAAAGTTTTTTTGGTGTCTGTCTCTAACCTTCATGACCTCATCCCTTCCTATCCCTCTAGCTCCATTTCTCCCTGCTCCCCCATCTCTCTATTTTAGCCACCCTTAAAGACTTGCAGGTCCCTTGGTGAGTACTGTAGTTTCTTTCCATACTTCTTATACATGTTATGTGGAACCAACCTTCCCCAGCTCCTTTAAGACTCTTCTTCTGGAAACTTCTATGACTCCTACTAGAAATCCTTGGGGCATAAAACCTACTCATGCCTACTAATAATCTTAACGTAGGATGATTTTGTTGGAATTCCCAAGTTGAATTTTCTGAAAACAGGTTTTCTTTGGATTATTTATGACCAGATAATTTTGTTTTTTTCTCTTATAATTCTAACAGCTTATTTCTAAGCACTTTTAAAAACAGAAACATTTTCCTGTGAATGAGAATGAAAGAAGAAAACCACTTGCCTAGGTTCAGCTGTATCAAGGGATTTTTTCCCCAAGGAAAGGGATTTATTTTTCATTTTTATTTCAACCTTTCAACACTTAACAGTTATTTTACATGTGGATTAATATAATTTCTTCATTTATAGAGAACTCATTTTTAAAAAAAGATTTGAGAGAGCGAGAGTGTGTGTGTGAGCAGGGGAGGGGTAGAGGGGGAGGGAGAGAGTTTCTCAAGCAGGCTTCCCGCTGAGCATGGAGCCCAAGTCAGGGCTGGATCTCATGATCCTGAGACCATGACCTGAGCCAAAATCAAGAGTTGGGTGCTTAACAGACTGAGCCACCCAGGTGCCCCCAGAGAGATCATTTTTCTATAGATCATATGTGTGTTATCATGATTATTGGACTTATTCAGTAACCATTGGCATGTTACTTTAATACTTGGATACATTTATCATGAATAAAGTCTTTGAATAGAATAAAAGTCATTAATAGTATATGACTGAATTGAACCTAATGTTTTAGAATACAGTATTTGTTGCCTATTTGTTTATTTGGTGGTTACTTCTTTCCTTGTATATAGCTTTTTAAATACCAGATGAATAAAAATGAAAAAAAGATTAAAAAATCAAATCCCAGGTGATGATTACTAAGCTGGAGAAAGTAATTCATTAATTGTAATTTTGAGTGCTATTGTCCTAAAATGGTATTTAGCCACTCCTTTTTAATTTATTCATGAGACATCCTATAAGGAAAAAGGACAGAGGAAGAATGTTATTTTCTGTTAGGATAAACAGATATTAAACTCATTTAACATAAAGTGTTAATACAAAATTAAAACATGTGAAAGGAGGGAGTTGAAGCTTCAAGACGATTACATAGTGAGGCGCAGCAAGTCTCAGCATGGTGTTTTGCTGGGACACTCGTATCCACTAGAGGCTGCATTGTTAACTAGAACACAGAAGAACTTTATATAAGTACTATTTACTGTGTATCATTACCATTTTCTGGGATTATGGGAACATGAGAAGAGTCATTGGCAATTTCCAGTTATTGCCATGTCTATTAATTGCACCGGCTTGAGTGGTCCTTGCATGGTAGGCTTGTTTTCTGCTGAAGAACTGTTTAGTTTACAAGTAACAAAGGGCATGAGAATGTGTTCTAAGTGCTTTCCTGATGCACTAAGAATTTAAATATATGCTAGTCATGCGTGATCTATTTACCGAGGAGATGTGTTTGCTTCTTTTAGTATGACACAAGTGTTGGGTGAGCACTTAATATGTATGTGGACTTTATTGCGTCAGAAATTTCATGAGACTCAAAAATTTATTAAATCCTGACATTTTACGCACAGTTGATGAGGATTCAGGAAAGTGTATCATCTCTCAATCACACAGAAGAATAGATCTTGTCCTTATTTGACCTATAAGTAATAGAGTGCCAAGTTCATGGCATTAATAAGAATCCACTTCCTTGAGACTCCTGGGTTCTTACCCTAATTAAATTCATGACTGAATTAGATTTTATATGGGAATTTTTGAAATAATAATGAATAGATTATAATTCTTTCCTTATTCTATCACCTTTCAGATTTTCCTATGGATTCTAGTAATGGAAACTGTAGAGGGGCCAGCAGTGGTGAGTACATCACTATCTTCCTAGTTTTCATTTGTGTTCAAATTAGTCTTTGTAACCTACTCAACTCTTATATGGGTACATTTGTGCCCTATGTTTTAAAAGTAAACTTAAAAAATTATATTTTATTTAAAAAATTAGCATATAAAAATTGACCTTTTCTCTTGGTCATTAAAAATTGTGTGGATTTTGAGTTCTGTGGATTTTAATGCACGAGTAGACTTGTGTAACCACTACCACAATAAAGATACAGAACAGATGTATCACCTCAAAAGGAACTTCCTCATGCTATCTCTTCATAATTACAAGCTTTTCTCACCCTTTACTGCTGGTGATCACTGATCTATTCCTCACTCTAGCTTTGTCTTTTTGAGATGATCTTATAAATGGAATGGTAGAGTGTGTAACCTCTTGAGATTGGCTCATTTCACTTATCATAATGCCTTTGAGCTTCATGCAAGTTGTTGCTGCAGGTAGTGATTCATTCTAATTGCCAAATGTTTAATGACTTGGGTCTATTACCATTTGTTTAGCCATTCAGGTCTTGAAGGATTATTGGGCTGTTTCTAGTTTTTGTCAGTCATGGGTAGATCTATTAACGTTTGTATAAAGGTTTTGTATAAACATAAGTCTTTATTTTCTCTAGGGTAAATATCTAGGAATAGAATTACTGGGGTTATATGGTAATGGTATGTTTAACTTTGTAAAAAAAAAAAACTGCCAAATTGTTTTCAAAATGACTGTTCCATTTTACACTAGCAATGTGTAAGAGTTCCGATTGCCGTGTACCCTTTCTGACATGTATTTTCAGGTTTTTATTTTTTTAATCCTAGCTCTTTTAATAGGTGTGGAGTGATAGCTCACACCTATTAAAGTAGTGCCGTATTCTGGATATAAAGAACCATCTTTTGGTTCCATTGACTTTCTCTATTGTTTCTCTGTTTTCAGTTTTATTGATTTCTGCTCAGTATTTCTTTCTTCTGCTTGTGTAGGATGTATTTTGCTGTTTTTTTTTCCCCCTTAAGGTGGAAGCTTAGATTATGATTTGAGGCTTTTCTTCTTTTCTAGTATAGTAATTTAATGCTATAAGTATCCATCTAAGGATGGCTTTATTGGCTTCTCACAGAGTTTGATAGGTCTTATTTTAATTTTTCTTCAGTTTAAAATATTTCATAATTTCCCTTGAGACTACCTCTTTGACTCATGAATTACTTAGGATTGTGCTATTAAATTTGTTGCCATTTGGAGTTCTTTCTCTTTGCTCTATGTTGTTATATTTTATTCTAATTCCCCTATGATTAGAGAACATACTTTGTATAATCTTATTCTTTTAAATTGGGTAAGGTTTATTTTATGACCCTTATTATATGACCCAGGATATGATTTATCTTGGCGAATGTTTTATTTGTGTTGGGGAAAATATATATATATTCTGCAGTTGTTGGGTAGAATGTTCTTTTATTTATTTGAGAGAGAGAGAGATGGAGATAGTGAGAGAGAACACAAGCAGGGAGGAGGAGAAGGAGAAGCAGGCTCCCCGCTGAGCAAGGAGCCCAATGTGGGGCTTGATCCCAGAACCCCGGGACCATGACCTGACTCAAAGGCAGACACTTAACCAACTGAGCCACCCAGGCATCCCGGGTGGAATGTTTTTAAGTGTCAATTAGATCAGTTAATACTGTTGGTTAGTACTTTTATATTCTTGCCCATTTTCTGGATACCAGATCTATTGATCACTTTGAGATTAATATTTAAGTCTCCAAATATTGTAGACTTTTCTGTTTCTCTTATCAGGACTTTCAGTTTTGTTTCATGTATTCTGAAATTCTGTTATTTGGTACATTCACAGTTAGTATTTTTATGTCTAATTGGGGAATTGACCCTTCATCATATAATGTCCCTCTTTATCTCTGGTAATTTTCTCTGCTCTAAAGTCTATTTTCTTTGATATTAACATAGCTTCTTCAATTTTCTTTTTTGATCAGTATTTGCAAGGTCATCTGTATCCTTTTATCTTTAACATACCTATATTATTATGTTTTAAACAAATTTCTTGTGTACCTTGTGTAATCGGGTCATTTTTTTGTTGGTATTGGTTTTTTTGTCCATTTTACCAATCTTTGTCTTTTGATTGGTGTATTGAGACTATTTACATCTAATGTGACTATCGATATGTTTGTATTTAGATCTACCATTATATTGTTTGTTTTCTGTTTGTTCCTTCTCTTTTTCATTCCTGTTTTCTATTTCCTAGTTTATTTTGGATTATGTGAATGTCTCTCTCTCTCCCTCACACACACACATATATAACACACAGATAAATATATATATTCACAAGGTATATATATATATATATCATGAGACTATATATACTTGTGTTTTTTCTTTCAGACATTAAAAATGTTTCTTTTAAAGATTTATTTATTTTTTTGGGGGGGAGGGGCAAAGGGAGAGTGAGAGACAGACTCTCAAGCAGACTCTGTGCCGAGCATGGAGCCTGATGGGGGGCTTGATCTCCTGACCCTGAGATCATGATCTGACCTGAAACCAAGAGTCGGATGCTTAACTGGTTGAGCCACCCAGGCACCCTGACATTAAAAATATTTTAAACAACTCAATAGAAGAATAGCCTACTGTGTTTACACAGATGTTTTTAATTTCTATTGTTTTCCTGATTTCTAGTATTCCTTCTGCCTGAAGAGCATCCTTCAACACTTCTTTTATTAATTTTTTTAAATGTTTTTTTAATTATGTTAGTTACCATACAGTACATCCCTGGTTTTTGATGTAAGGTTCGATTCAACACTTCTTTTAGAGCAGTTCTGGTGGCAATAAATTCTCTTAGTTTTCCTTTATCTGAAAATGTCTACCTTTCACCTTTATTCCTGAAGGACATTTTCATTGGATATAGAATTATTGGTTGGCAGTTCATTCAGTGCTTAAAAAAGTTATTCCATTTACTTCTGTCCTCATTGTTTCTCATGGAAAATTGGTAGTCATTCAAATATTGTTCCCTATATATAATGCATCAGTTTTCTCTGGTTGCTTTCAAGAATTTTTCTCGGTCTTTAGTTTATAGCAGTTGGATTATGCTATGTCTGGACATTTGATTTCTTTGCGTTTATCCTGTTTAGGGTTAACTGAGTTTTTTGAGTCTATAAGTTTTTGCATTTATCAAATTTGGGAGGCTTTCAGCAACCATTTCTTCAAATATTTATTTTTATAGCACATTTTCTTCTACTTCCAAGTCTATGATGATGTGAATGTTAGAGCTTTTGTTATTGTCCCACAGGTTGCAGAGGCTCTGTTAATTCCCCTCCCAATCTTTTCTGTTTCTTCAGATTAGATAATTTCTTTTTGTCTGTCTTCAAGTTCATTGACTCTTTCCTTGATCATGTCTGTTCTGCTATTGAGCCCATCCAGTGAATTTTTTATTTCAGTTATTGCAATTTTCAACGTTCAAAATTTCCACTTGGTTTTTCATTGTATCTTGTATTTCTTTCTTGATACTTTCTATCTTTCCATTCATTTCAGGAGTGTTCACTATTACTTTTTGGGCAATTTTTATAAAGGTTGCCTTGAAAGTATTGTTGCATAACTTCAACATTTGTGTCATCTGATTTTTTCCCGTACATATTGAGATTTTTCTGGTTCTTCATATGCAGAGTAATTTATTGCATCCTGGTCATTTTGATTATTATGTTCTAAGAATCTGGGTCTTATTTAAAGTTCTATGAAGAATGTTGATATTTTTATTTTAGCAGGAGTCAATCTTGCTGGGTTAAAGCGGCAAATTCTGACTTGTCTCCTGTGGGTTGTGCTTTCAGTATCCGTTCCATTGTCCATCTTTGCAATGACTTTCACATCCATCCCATGTGTATCCTACCCAGTGGCCAGTATGAGATCAGGGTCATGATCTATCCCATAGTTTAGTTTTCAAAGTCTATGGTGTACTGTTTAGTGTCAGACTCATATATACCCAGGGGTGAATCTACCAGTTCATATACAATTTTATGGAATTTTTTCTAAGTTCCTCTCTCTCTGTGGTCTTCTCAGTATTTTTCAGTTCATTGGGGCTCCTGTTTTTGGTCTTTTGGCCAAAAGCTGGAGCTTTATTTATCCCACTCTCTGATGTACTTCCTATGACTAACTCTGCATCTGAGGCCAGATGGTGGGAAGACAAAATGATGGAACTTTGGCCCAGTCTCATGACACTACATGTCCAATCACAAAGGAGGTCCTTCAACATCAGCAGTTTAGGCTCCTGAGGGCCTCCCTTGGTGCAGCTATTGTCAGCATGGCCCCAGGATTGTTTGAGGGATGGGGTACAAGAGAATGGAGTGTTAGAAGACCCTTTTCCTACTTCTTGAGTCAGGACTGGAGGGCTTCTCCTGAAGAACTCTGTCTGCATCATGCCCGCTTACAGGCCATGGGCTGTGCTGAAACTAGGCTGGAGGATTCCAGAAGGGAAAATCTGATGAACCTACTACCAGTTTGATAGTATTGGTCTTTTCCCCCAGTCTTCCTGCTACTATTTACTTTTTGGAGTCCTTAAGTAGTTGCTTCATGCATTCTGTAACTGTGTTCAGTGGGAGAGACAGGGTAGAGGCTAGTTAGTCCATCTTAGCATAAAATAAGCTTTCAAATGAAGTATGACGTATGTGCAAAGAAAAGCACTAATCATAAGTGTGCAGCTCAGTGACTTGTCACAAAGTAAACATTCTTGGGTAACCATCACACAGATCAAGATATATACCATTACAAGCACTTCAGAAACCTCCTTGTGCCTCTTCCAAATTGCTCCTTCCACCCTTCTTTCCAAAGGTAATTGCTAGGAGAAATTCCAATACCATATATTAATTTTGCCTGATTCTGAACTAGCTATATATACATATATATATAGGGCGTGACTTCCTTTGCTCTTTATTATGCTGTGTATAGTAGTACTTGTGAATTTTCATTGCTGTATCGTAGTTTATCATATGAGTATACCACACATTATTCTAATGTTCTTGGATATTTGGGTTGTTTCTAGTTTTTATTTCTATGATTAATGCTGTATTTGCTCTTACAAGAATATTATAACTACAATTAGTTCCTGTATACCTTTTATATTTTACTTTCCTCTAGGAATTTATACTGATTTGGGTCCATGTGTCCTGCCTTCTAAGGTGTCTTTTTTTTTTTTTTTAAGATTTATTTATCTATTTATTTGATAGAGAGCAAGAGTGAGCTGTCATTCCCCTCCACAGACTTGAGATTAGTGGGAGGTTCATTTCTACATTTGCTTTCATTTCCGATTTAGCCTCTACAGTCCACACATCCTTTCCTTTTGGGGCTCGACAAGCTTCCCTGAGCACATCCTTTCCTTCTTTATAGCTCCTTGAGTTCTCAACACCCACCATTCAAAGTAGAAACAACAAATAATGGTTGTACTTTACCCCCTTCTCCTCAAAAACCCCAGCTTTAGTTGTCTTTCAATGTATTGAATCCCTGTCATAATAAAAATATTTAATGAAAGAAAAGCAAGAGGAATTAGGTCGTGTAGAATAGTTTTTCTCTGCTGTGGAGGCCGCTGGTGGCAGGAGGGCTTAAGGGAAGAACTGAGAAGGAGAAACAAGAGTTCCCAGTGGAAAGTAGCCAATCTGGTTTTATCTGGAGTAACCATCAACTTTGAATTTCAACTTTTCTCGTGACCTTGTTAAATACTATTAACTCCATACTTCTCTCCAAATTCAAGGAAAAACGGAAATTTAGAGGGAAAATAACCATTTTTTTCTACTGAGAATCCCGTATCTTTAAACTATTAATGCTCAAACAAACCGAACTATTAATACCAAAAGAATCACTTGACTTGTTCATTTACCTGCTCATCCTCTATAAGAGTCATTCCACTAGGGGCGCCTGGGTGGCACAGCGGTTAAGCGTCTGCCTTCGGCTCAGGGCGTGATCCTGGCGTTATGGGATCGAGCCCCACATCAGGCTCCTCCGCTATGAGCCTGCTTCTTCCTCTCCCACTCCCCCTGCTTGTGTTCCCTCTCTCGCTGGCTGTTTCTGTCAAATAAATAAATAAAATCTTTAAAAAAAATAAAAATAAAAAAAGAGTCATTCCACTGAAACGACCTGAGATCATGACTTAGCCAAAATCAAAAGCCGGATGCTTAACTGACTGAGCCACCCAGGTGCCTCTACCTTGTAAGGTGTGGAAGTGGAATATTTATTTTATTGAGTTGTAAATAAATTTGAGATATCAATTTTCATTAGACTGCAGCCGTTTTCATTGTTGATTTCCACTGAATCTTGTCAGAGTGACAAGGGTTTGGCCAGAGGCAATGTCTGCCAAAGGTGCCCAACAAATATTTATCTTGTGAAAAACGTAAGTGAATGAAAATGACTTATTTAGAATTATTTCATTACCTACTTGCTGCAATTGAGAATGTTCTTGCAGTGTCATAAAATCAGCTGAAAATTATCGGTGTCTAGCCATGGTCCTATTTTAATGATCACTCCTACTTTATATTTGATCAAAACAAACCACAAGGCTCATTTGCATAGTATAATTGGTAAGTCAACATTTTTGGCCAAGTGCAGGCATGTGCTATCAAATTATCCAGAAGTTATGGTTAGAATAATATAGTACTTCAATTTGTCAATGAAAGAAGATGGCATCAACAATACTATAAATAATATACAAAAACAGCTCAGTGTGTAAAACTACCTGTGATGAATGTCATTTCTTGGGTTTTGTGTTTACTGTTCCTCTTTTACAAATGTTTTCCCATTCCCTGGTATAATGGGAACGATGAAAACCAACCAACAAACAGGCAAAACCAAGCTCATTCTGCTTGTGAAAAAATGCACTGACATATTCACATGTTCTGTAAAGAAAATATAAATTATTTTGCACTTAAAATTGTGTGCTTTGGAAAAATGGAGCAGCCGAGGTTGATAAAACAGGGAATGAGGAAGGTATAAAAACACTGTAAAACCCACATAACCCCACTTTCAAAAGTGTCAAGCTGTTTCTGCCTGGAATTTGGAAAAGAAATTCTTTCACTCCAGTTAATGTATCCTTTGCCAGGAAGCTTAACGATTCCCTTCTCTCCTCCCCTCCCCCCTTCCCTCCTCGCCTCTCGCCTCCTCTCGCCTCCTCTCTTTTCTTTTTTCCTTCCCCTTCCTTCCCCTTCCTTCCCCTTCCTTCCCTTTCTTTCCCCTTCCTTCCCCTTCCTTCTTCCTTCTTCCTTTTGAGATAATGACTTTGTTGAAGCAGCTTCCAATTTGTGAGTTTTACTATTGTAAACCCGCTGTCCTAACAAGGAGTACATCACCTCTAGTTTCCATCACGTGGAATTTGGGGAAAAACAATTTTAGTTTTATTCCACTGAGTCATTTGGTCTGTCAAATCAACACAGAAAATGAAGGCAGGTATTCAAATGATGCAATGAAAAGATCTATTTTTTATTATAAGAATTCTCTGTTTTCTACTTTGGGATGGTGACCAGTTTATGAATTTTTATTTTTGAAAAACACAAATTTTTCCAGGGAGGAGATATAGCTGGTAAACTCTGACACTAATTAATTATAGAAGCATAACCAAATTGCTTTTCTGGTTTGTTTACAAATATAAAATCAGACTGTATTGACCTCTGCGTTTCCATCGGATATATTTTCGAATCAGGGAAACATTAGCAGTATCCCCAGTGTAAGCTGGGTGCTCTGCTCGGTGTTCACTAACATCTCCCTGCCCAATGTCAGAGGTGCTGCCGACTCTTCCGGGTGGCTGAGTGGCAGCTGCTGAGTAACTGGATCCCTGATTGCCTGCACCTGCCAGGTCTGCCCCAGCTACCCCCTCTTCTGGGGGGGGGGGGGCTACGACTGGATTAGGTTCTAAAAATTCACTCTCTCTCTCCGTCTCCAAACTTCTTCCCTTCCCTTTGACTTCCTCCTAACTGGGGGAAGGAATTTAGTTTTTCTCTTTGGTGCAAATGTACATTGACTATAGCAGCTGAATTAACTTGGGGGGAACTTCTGCCTTTTATTGGAAAAAAAATTAGGATAGATAAAAAGTAGTATATTTATAATTTTATAGTAGCTTACAAGTATATGCGTTCCTTTTTTTTTTTTTTTTAAAGATTTTATTTATTTATTCGACAGAGATAGAGACAGCCAGCGAGAGAGGGAACACAAGCAGGGGGAGTGGGAGAGGAAGAAGCAGGCCCATAGTGGAGGAGCCTGACGTGGGGCTTGATCCCGTAACGCCGGGATCACGCCCTGAGCCGAAGGCAGAAGCTTAACCGCTGTGCCACCCAGGCGCCCCTATGTGTTCCTTTTTTTATTGTTATTATTACTTTGCAGTATTTGACACTTTCGATTCATTTTTATTCCTAAGCATTCTCCTCCTCGAGCTGTTACCCAAATCGTGCTTGTGCTTCTCCTGTCCCCCAGCTGTGGGCATTCCCCGAGGCTCTGTGCTTGGCCTCTGCTCCTCTCTCCTTACAATGGTTTCTTCCTGTGGGAGTGCACCCAGCTCCATGGGCTCCGTTATCAGTCTCGTGACTCCAGGTCTTATCACTGTCACGGGTAGAGCGCCACATTTCTCGTTCAGTAAACATTTCTACCCGAGTCACCTAGTTGTACTTCAAATACAACCTAGTTAATATTTAAAGCCATCTTTGAATTAATAACACATTTCTTCTTTACAACTTTCTTTTTTAGTATGTGGCACCATTGTTTTCTCAGGTCCCCAGTATCGAAACTTCATAGTCAGCTTATTGGTCCATCCACCCCACTGTTCATTAGAAATGTAATGGCCGCCTCCTCGTGCCAGGCATACTGTATGCCCGGGACATGGGGTCAGGGAGTGAGCACTGACTGCACCTCCCTTTTCTGCCCTCTTTTCTGTGTGCTTGAGAGGGCTAGATAGATAACTGATCTTCTTCTTCTTTTTTTTTTTTTTTTAAGATTTTATTTATTCGAGAGAGAGCGAGCGAGTGTGAGAGAGAGCACAAGTGGGGGAGGGAGGCAGGGAAAGGTGTGAGGGAGAATCAGTCTCCCCACTGAGCAGGGAACCCAGACACAGGGCTCCATCCCAGGACCCTGAGATCACAGGACCCTGAGATCATGACCTGAGCTGAAGGGAGACACTTAACTGACTGAGCCATCCAGGCATCCTGATACATGACGTTCTCAAAGACTGTGAAGCCCACTTTGTTTTTGTTAATTGAGCTCTTTAGAGTATATTGCTGAACATAGCACTTCAGATCTCACAGGAGAAAATGGGCGAGTCTCATTGACTGTCTATATTTTGTATATCCTGAATGATCCTTGGGTCCAGAAATGTGAAGGACAGTTTATTTAAAAAATTCAGAAGAACGAAATCCTAAAGGAATAAACTAAATTTCCTTTTCTCATTAATACAGTGTTAGTCCTCTCAATCTTAAACGTTCCCCTTTACAAATTACAAATTACTATGAATAGAGACCTCTATTACAATATTTGAGGTTTGTTTTTTAAGCTAAACTGAGCAAATGTTATTTTTGCGTTTTAAAGCCTTATTATATTACCTACGTTCACCAATCAACTGAATTGCATTTTCCACATACTGCTCTCATCCGAAATAAAATCTAATAGATTCTTTGTCTTATGATTGGGAAATAAATATTATTTTAAACATGTAATGAACAGCTGCTAAGTCATGTCACACTTCAGTTTATGGAAAAATGAAAGGAATGTCTCATGAATTTTTATGTTATTGGTACTTTATCGATGTATAATTCACTTACAGTAAAATACATAATTAAGTGTATGCCACACTGAATTTTGGCAAATGTATACACCTGTGTAGCTATCACCCAGATCAAAATAACATTTCCATCACCCCCGAGAATTCCCTTGGGCCCAATCACCCACCCCACTGTGAGACAAGCACAAGGGTTATTTTTATCATAATAATGTCTGTTTTTCAGGTTCATGTAAAAATCATATAGTACAATATTCTTTTGTGACTGGCTACTTTTGTTTTTGTGTAATGTTTTTGAGATTTATCCATTTCTGTGTTTCATTTCATTCTTTTTGTGGAATAGTGTACCCTTGTGGGAGCATAATACTGATGTGATTTCCTCTATTTTTTTAAAATATAGTTCCTCCCCAAACTAAACGTAATACATATAGAAGTTTCTATCTCTAGGAAAAAAATTAGTACATTTTTATCTTTAAACTTAAACTTTTAAGTATAAACTTTAAACTTTAATTTTAAAATCAACTTGCAGATGATTTTTGGTTAGAAGATTATCTCTTCTGTTTCATCAACTGCTCTTGAATTTGCATAAGAATATAGATGTTCAAATTGTAAAAATTTATTTTTTATGTCTGTTTTAAAACTTGTGGTTTGCTCCTATGTTTCTTAAAATGGAGGGAAGGGGGCAAGTGGGCTTCTAGGGTCAAATGCCAAGATATAAAATATATTATACATTTGGTACAAATTAAAATTACTTAAACTCTGATCTGATTAGAATGAGTCAATCTTGAAATTACAGTGGAAATGGTAAAACAAATAGAATATTTTCTTTAATCCCCACAACTTTTTGATAATAGATTTTGCACACAGATCTAAGGTGTCTTCTCCTAGAAAAAGCAGAAAAATACTAATTCATAGATAGTAGTATTGCAAAGTCATGGTACCCGAAAATCTATAGGGGTTTTGGAATCTGGCAAAGGAAGTCAGTTACAGTCGTAGGGCTCTGGATGAGCCCAGGCAGTAGTCAATTTCAAGCAAAGGTCAAGGTTAGAAAATTGTATCACCCTTAAGCATGAAGTTGAACAGATGGCATTAAGTAGTGAAGGTCCACCAAGAATCAAATTTCATCATTTTATCAGGTACTTACAATTCTTCAGATTTTATGAAACCATATGAGTCTTTAAAAATACTATTATCATTACGTGTTTTCGATAAATGGGGCCGTTTTTATGAATGAAAATTTGAATAAAGAAGGATGTGATTACTTTCCTCTCTGAATTATATTTATAAGAAGCCTCATTGTTGAGAAGTACATGGGGGCATCTCCTCTGAGTTGCAAACCGGATTCTGTGGAGCTCAAGCATGTTAATTTTGAAACTGTTTGTATGAGGGTGATATACTCATGTTTGTACAAGGATAATAAACAGTCTTCAGTTTCATTAGCAGAGATGTAGGAAATCATTGATTCTAGGAGAGTGCCGGAGAGAACCAAGCAAAAATGTGAGGGAGAGCTGCCAAAGGTGGTTTGCTGATGGAGGCCCGTGGATGCTTGTGGGATGCAGCACGCCACGCTATTTTGTTATGTTCGATCCTAGATGTTGAGGCAAATGTATTGTTAATACAAAACCTTCCCCATGGTTGAAGAATTCTTTGTCACTTATCTCGTTGCAGCCAGGTCCTTTAACTTGTTCATGTACTTTTTTTCTTTAGATAAAAATGCCAAAGCAGTTCCTTTACAACCTTTTCTTCTCAACAGTAGAATGCATGCAAATCAATATCTAACGGTTTTTGTGCAAAGCTCAGTAAATAATAGATTTTATTTTGCCACTGTAGAAACCAAAATTTAAAAACCTTGTGCAATTGGGAAGCTGGGAAAGGAAGACTACTGGCGCAATTACTAGCAAATTAAAGTAGAAATGATGATAATATTACTAGCTCCATAAATTCTGAGAAATCAACTCTTTATAGAAGAAGAAGGAAAAAAAGAGGCCGTTCCAATCTGATTTAGGGTGGCAGGTACAAAAACCATAATGAATAATGCATGTACGATATCCCTCCATGCTTCTTTGCGAATTCCCAGTTTTTGGGCTTTTGGGGATATGTATGTAGATGTGAGCAAATGTACTTTAGAAGAAGAAGAATCCATCTAAGATATAGTTTTCATGACTACACTCTGATACGAATGTATTTGGCTTGAGTTAGCATCGATAAGTGAAAAGAAGTGTCCAGATTTGAGCCTTGTAGATATAAATTTCCACTTCTCCTTTTATTCTGTTATTTTAGTGAGCTACTAATTACTTCAACTAGCCAGATGTTTGTTTTTAGCAAGAGCTAGGGACTGAAGCATGGCAAGGGTCACATTTATGGTGTGGCTCTGCCACCCCTGAGGCTAGCAGAGATAAGTGCGACGTAGGTGAATCAAATCTAGTCCCAAGAATGTAATTGCTTTGCTCTTTGGTGTTAGGAAATGATCTAGCTATGTATATGTAGTTGTGTGTATATAGTTATGTAAATTCCTACTTGAAATCTTCCTAAATCACTTAATGATATAATTTTTGAAAAATCGGTGCTTGGGAAGGTTATGGAATCTATTTGTTTATGCTTCAAGCAACGTTGTATGGTAACATGCTATTAGACTCAATCCAGTGATGGTATAGTTTTGCCAAGAATTATTGTTAGAATGTGAGCACATTTCTAAAGAATTACAAATATGTAGATAATTTATCTACATGCATTATGTTTGAGAAATATCTATTTTTAAATGATAGAAAGACACAAATCCCTCTGTGTATGTGGGAGAGAAGAATTTGTAAATCAAAGGCTATAGCAGCTACTTCTTCAGAAAAGGTCTCATCTCAAGAATATCTCTCCTTGAAAAGGAACGCTCGTGAACTGGTCGCGGGAATGTAAATTGGTGTAGCCACTGTGGAAAATAGTATGCAGGCTCCTCAAAAAATTAAAAATAGAGGGGCACGTGGCTGGCTTAGTCAATATAGTATGCAACTCCTGATCTCAGGGTTGCAAGTTCAAGCCCCACATTGGGCGTAGAGCTTACTTTAAAAAAAAAATTAAAAATAGAAACACCGTATGATCCAGTAATTCTATTACTGGATATTTACCCAGAGAAAACAAATGCACTAATTCAAAAAGATATATGCACCCCTTTGTTTATTGCAGCATTATTCATAACAGCCAAATAAGAGGCAACCTAAGTGTCCATTGATAGATGAATGAATAAAGATGTGGCGCACGCGCACACACACACACACACACACACACACACACACACACACACACACACACCCCGGAATATTACTCAGTCAAAAAAAGAATGAGATCTTGCTATTTGTGACCAGATTGGTGGACCTAGAGGGTATTATGCCAAGTACAATAAGTCACACCAAGAAAAACAAATACCGTATGATTTCACTTATATGTGGAATCTAAAAATCAAAACAAATGAACAAACAAAAACAGAAATGGGTCCATAAATATAGATAGCAAACTGGTTATTGCCAGAGAGGATGGGAGGGGCAAGATGGGCAAAGTGGATGAAGGGGAGAGAGAGGTACTGGCTTCCAGTTATGGGACGAATAAGTCACAGGGATAAGAGGCACAGCATAGGGAATATGGTCAATGGTATTCTAATAGTGATGTGTGGTGACAGATGGTAGCCACACCTTTGGTGAGCATGGCATACTGTATAGACTTATTACTGTGTTGTACACCTGCAACTAATGTAACATTCTGTGTCAACTATATTTCAGCAAAACAGGAATATCTCCTTAAAAAATTTGTAACATTTCAGTACAAAATAAAGCAACTAACAATAGAACTAGATAACTTTCCTTTTTTTGACAAATAGGAATATAAATGTTTTGTGGGTAAGAATGTTATTGGAGTGGACGTCTTCAGAATAGCAACCAACACTGAAATTACCCATAATTTATTGATTTGAGATCTTTATTCCACAGAAATTGTGTGTTAAAAATTATCTGCAGAACAAGGGAAGTGCTGGTAGTATGAGAAAATCCTCACCTCTCTTATGGATGAGAATAATGTTGTTGTCACTGCTTTGTAGAATAGCACCTATCCCCATTAATGGTGATTTCTAGAACTTAAAAGCTGCTAGGAAGGGTGCCTGCTACTATTCTTGGGACTGCTACTTTACAGCATGTTATCCATAAGTTCAACTGGAAGTAACATTTATTTTGATTAGAAAACATCGGCTGGGGGCGCCTGGGTGGCTCAGTTGTTAAGCGTCTGCCTTCGGCTCAGGGCGTGATCCCGGCATTTTGGAATGGAGCCCCACATCAGGCTCCTCCCCTGGGAGCCTGCTTCTTCCTCTCCCACTCCCCCTTGCTTGTGTTCCCTCTCTTGCTGGCTGTCTCTCTCTGTCAAATAAATAAATAAAATCTTAAAAAAAAAAAAAAAGAAAACATCAGCTGTTCATTAAAAGCTTCTGCCTTTTATTGGTCTATGCTAACGTAAAACATTTCTAAAACAAAATACTTCTATTGACTTTCTTTCTGTGATTGATGTACTCTTTTTTTCTTTTTTCTGTGTCAAAGCATAAACTGATGCCATTTATCTTCAATGAAGCTTTCTCAGGAACACGGCTTAGAGAAATCTTTGTACAGACTAAAATGCTTCCTGAGAGAATTGTGTATTATTTTCTATTTTTAGATTGACTTTAATGACTAACAACTTATCATGGTTACAATGCATATGTGACATATATTTGTTAGCTAAGTAATCTATAAACAATATAGTAATCCACTTTCCAAGATGTGAAGTGATTTATCCTCTATTTGAAACATTTTGAGACAATTCAAACTTTCATTACATATACTTGTCTTATATATAAAATGTATTCTTGTCACTACTCACCAGATTTGAAAAACATGGAAGTTCTCATTTCAAATAGTAATTTCTTCTAATAAGCATAAAAATACCATTGAGTTAAATAGCAGTTATTTGGCCTCTAGATGGGACTCATGGCTCCTCTTAAGAACTTTACTAAGTTCCCTGAGTTGTAATCATACCTGCTTATCCCATTGAGTTGCTTTTAGATCAGGAACTAGGATTTGGAAACGTGTCATGTAATCTGTAAGGCATATATGAAGCCGGCGGTACCCCACAGAGGTAAACCAGTTACCTGATCATAAGCAGCCAATTGCCTCTCAGTAGCCCTTGATTCTACTTCCATAGGCACGAAACATGCTTCTTTCAGGATTTGGGGTTCATGCTCTCTTCATGCGTGGTGGTGAGCAGGGTTTCCTCAGGATTTGGGTGGTTTGTGGAAGAGTAAGAGCTTATGAGCATATTGACATTAAATAAGAGGCTAGGTAAGTAGAATGAACATGAAAGTGGTCCCAGGAGAAAGAGATCAGACACATAGAATTGCGAAGAGCCTCCTCACCACCAAATTTGGGTCGAATCTTACCAACAAATGTGAACGAATAAAAGAAAGCTCATGTTGAATTTTTGCTTATAGCTAAAATGTTGTATTTTTCAGAACGCTGCAAATGTAAGCCTATTCGAGCTACACAGAAGATCTATTTCCGAAACAATTACAACTATGGTAAGGATAACTTCATGATTGACCTATCAACTGCTGTGCTAAGAAAGGGGTGTGTGTGTGTGTGTGTGAGAATTCGTAGAGCAGTTTAAAAATAAGGCTTAAAACCAAACAAGGACAACTTTTAAGCACAAGTCCCCTGTTCCTCCCAAACAATTAAAATGTCCCATGGGCAAAACTCTTTTGTTCTTTTTTCTTAACACATGCTTGATTTTGCAGCATCTCAGGCGGCATTGCTGCCATGTTGAAACCATGTAATTAGGTAAGTACCCAGAACTGCGTTTCAAACGAGATGAGAGGAACTCTTCCTTTTCTGAGAGGGTAAGGAGGGTTTGAGCCTGAATGTCTGGAGCTGTGTGGGTTTTCAGTTGTGCTTCAAAGTCCACTTTGCTGGGGTCAACAGAGGAGTACTTTGATGCCTCAGGGACTGACGGGTAATAGAGTGCAGCTTGGTTTCTCCAAGCAGTCTATCTCATGGAACACGTTGACAGAGTTGGAAGGTAGCACTCACAGAAGTTGTTAGTATTCAATTAAGGAAATGTTTTTTTGTCTAGCTTGACCAAGAAAAGTGACATTCTGTTAAAATATTCATTGAAGAACCACCACTCCAAATGTAGCCGACAGACTTAGGGAGGAAAATCCTCCTGTCTCTGTACCAGGTACTGGGCTGAGTGGTTCCTATACACTTGCTCTTACAGTTTTCTCAGCTGCCCCATGAGATGTATTATTATGCTAATTTTATCAGTGATTATTGAACCCAGATTGTCCTTTCTTAAATCATTTAGAATGTACTTTTGGGTACTGGCATGCTTGAGAGTCACAGATAGCAAGTACTATTATATTTGGAAAGCTCAGTTAGAGTTTTCCAGCTGATAAAATAAAGGACAAATCAACATTTGCTGTAATCCATAGCCATTTTATTGTGATTTTTTTCCTAGCATCTATGAGATTAATGAAGTTTGTGTGACTATCTCTGAAGAAGATTGTTGATGCTGAGTCAATGAATAAAAACATGACAATTAAATAGAGTTTAAAGGAAACTATTTTATTAAAATGAGAATTTTATCATTGAATTTATGTGCCTTATTTTAGAGGACAGAGGACATATAGCACAGATTTATTTCTATTTCTAAGCTGTTGGGAATCAGGAGGAGAGAAATTGGTAAGACTCTGTAAGACTAATCTTTGATATCTATGAAAATACTGTGTATTACAAGGTATAAAGTAGAAAATTTTCAGTGTAATAAATCTCTTTGAAATAAATGTACTAGTTTCCCAAGTCTTTCTTCAATGGAATCAATTTTTATTTTTTGCTTACTACTCATCTTAAGAGGAATCTAATTTCTCTTAGCCAGTGGTTGATGCACTTTCCAAGGTTGAAAGGTCATGTTTTTCTGAGGAGTTAAATGCCTGGCTGCTCATCTGAGAACCCATTCCTCTAAAAACTGATGTGAAAACTCACAGGGAAATAGAGGTCTTGATTTTTAGGAGATTAGGTTTTTTGAGACTGAAAAATGTTACGTGAACTTTTAAGTATAGTTATACTAAAAACAAAAGCATAGTAAAAATGTTATTTCAAGGAAATTCAGTTGACTTTGTATTTATTTTACTTATTATCAATTTTTACTTTATCTCACTTTCTTAGTGCTGTGACGGTTGGTGCTGCTATTTTGGTTAAAAATTAAAATGCTAGTGGTTATGAGTCCAAGTGAATATCATAAGGTAAAATGGAATACGGGTCACAATTAACGGGAAGGAGATCATTTCTTCCTCATAGCCAAACAGTAACCAGCTTGCCCATAGATGAAGCATTTCCATGTGTCTGCAGCCTCCTTAGAGCTTCTTTGGGCGAAGGCAGGCACCGGAATGATTAAATAGAAGGAAGAACTCCGAAAGGAAAACGCAATTTTAATTCTAAAATATGTTGATTTTTATCAGTAGTCTCTGCCGGTGTCAGAAAACAAAGTGGGGGTGGGAGTAAATGATAATTCAGACAACCTCGGCTTCATTCAGATTAATTCAGTAAAAGCTCTTGAGCTTTAACAAAATTACTTGAATAATAAAGTAAGTCTTGTAGAGAGATATTTATTTTGGAGTGGGTACATGTGCTAAAAATTTCTAATGAAAATAGCCACACTGGGTAAATAAATCATTAGGTTGAGAACGGTTGCAGTTTGCTAATCTCTAAGAGCTGATGGAGGCTCTGAAGCACATTTACATAAACCAGGACACAGAAAAATGTCTGCTAGCCGGGCTTGTCGATTTATCATCCGAATCTCCCAAATGACATTTCAAAAAGGGCAATCTTATTTTTTGTTAAAATACAGACTTGAGAGAACACGAAGAAGGGATTCTTTGGCTCACAAGTCGCACCAAACAGGGACAGCTGGTAGTTCTGTTCCATTAACGGTAGTCCTTATACTTTCTCTGGAAATTGAAATACTTGTGGAGCAAACATGAGGTTCTGTCCTAAAGTTTTTAGAACCAGCAGCTTAATTTCTATCATCCACATGTCCTACCTGGTGGAGTGTTATTGAATGTCTCTCTATGAAGTTGGGGCATTGATAGGAGGAACGGTTTATTAGCTGGCTTTGTATTTGCATGGGTTACTTCTTTCTATTCTTTTGTAGTCCAAAAGACCCTAAAGGCCATGGGAAGGGACTCAGACGAAAGTGGTTTGCAGATACGTGCTAAAAGGCTTTCAAAAAGTGGATTCGTTTGGATCCGTTGTGTCTTCCTCTGTGTAACGTCCCTGGATATTGGACTAGGGAGCTGGGCCAAAAGCCGCTGGCTTCTTGCTAATTGACATTTTTACTTCTTTGCAGGCTTTTTCAAACCTCTCCTTAAGAGAGAGAGAAAAAAAAAGGACAAGCTCATTTATCAGAAGGAGGAATCTAAAACATTTGGCTCTTCCAGAGGACAGAATATACAGATTAGAAGCAGAACTGTAGTTTGTAGATTCTGAGTCAAACACTTTGACTTTGCAGCTGAATTGGTTACTTTAAGGCAGTTCATCTTAATACTGAGAAGCGAAGCTGGCTTTTGTGAGTTATATTGGGGGCCAGTATTTCCGTTGAAAGAAGTACATCATGCAACGAACATAGTAGACCATGTTCCATAGCGCAGGAGGGGAGGGGATGTTGGGCGGTCTGGCTGCAGAACACATGGAAGAAACATGGTCTCAGGGTAGCCGTTCTTATTCAAGAAGAAAACGTAGCATACCTACAGGAGAATATAAATGATAATCTGTACCGAAACGAGGGAAGAAAGGAGCTGGCGTCTGAACAGTCCCTAAGATGAGCAAGGTGGAAAGATGGCAGGAGCAGCTGGGGAACACTCTAGAACAGGACTTTGAAACACTGTAGAGGCCCCAACTCTTCAGAAAATCTATTAATAGATCTGATAGAAAGAAAGAAAGCATATTAAATACCAGGTCTTTACATAGAGTGAAATTAATATAAATTCCTGTTGGCAGCAACTGAAAGCATGTATGTACACATTCAAAATAAAATACTGGAGGAAAATCACATCTGATTCCCTCAACCTTTGATTATCGAAGTAGATTTCTCACAATGAAATACATGTACACACGTATGCACACACACACAAATATCTATGTGTATGTGAATTGGAAGGGGATCAGGGCTGAACAGTAAAGGGGGCAGGTGTGTTGTGTAGTGTGTCATTCACTACGATCTAAGGCAAAAATATCGGGTTGACTTTTATAAATTGACTAGAAAGGGGCCTACTTGTCTTTTTTGAGTGGGGTATCTATTGTGTATCATATGACCACATCAGCTTTATTTTCTTTTATCCAGTCATTCGGGCTAAAGTTAAAGAAGTAAAGACCAAGTGCCATGATGTGACTGTAGTAGTTGAGGTGAAGGAGATTCTAAAGGCTTCTCTGGTAAACATTCCACGGGACACCATTAACCTTTACACCAGCTCTGGCTGCCTGTGTCCTCCGCTTAATGTTAACGAGGAATATATCATCATGGGCTATGAAGATGAGGAACGCTCCAGGTAATTCAGAATAACTGCTGTTTCTATCCTTTCTTTATTGCATTTCTCTAGACCTCTTACTCTGGGGTTCTTACCTGGGGCTCTCTCTAACTTCTAGGGGCTTATAGATAGGTTTCAGTTGGGTCCCATAATATCATGTAGTGGGTAGAAAAGTGTATGTGTGCAATTTGTGGGTGTGCTTTTTCTGGGGGAGAGGGATCATAACATCATTTCTTCTTAAGGGAGTCCATGACTCCCAAATTGTCAGATTTACTGTTCTAAAACTTGGCTGTCCTACTCTAGAATAAATAATAAATCTTTTTTGACAATGATTCCTTGTGTTTTTCGGTAATATGTTTTAATTTTTCAAAAATGGTTGCTTCTTTAAAAAATACAGATTACTGTTGGTGGAAGGTTCTATTGCTGAGAAATGGAAGGATCGACTTGGTAAAAAAGTTAAGGTAAGCCTGTATTTTATGTTCAAAGTGATACACAAAAATAAAAGTAGAAAACCAGCCATTTGTCATTTAAACGAAAGAGTTACCCTTAAGAGCATGAGACATACTTAAACCTGAGATGTGTGTGTATGTATGTGTGTGTGTGTGTGTGTGTGTCTGTGTCTGTGTTTGTGTCTCAAATTCTAAGGACGGGAATTTGTTTTTAATGTCAATTTAAAGAGTGAATTCTTGGGGCGCCTGGGTGGCTTAGTCGTTAAGCATCTGCCTTTGGCTCAGGGCGTGATCCCCGTGTTGTGGGATTGAGCCCCACATCAGTTCCTCCACTGGGAGCCTGCTTCTTCCTCTCCCACTCCCCCTGCTTGTGTACCCTCTCTCGCTGGCAGTCTCTATGTCAAATGAATAAATAAAATCTTAAAAAAAAAAAAAAGTGAATTCTCTGTAATTGTAGCAGAGATTTAACCATAGTTGCCTCACTTCTCGCAATGAGAAATCTGGCTATGGTTAGTCCAGTCCTGGTTGGGTGGCTCCACATTATCATTAGGGCTCCAGGCTCCTCCTAGCTTCCTGTTCTGCCATTTTTAAGGGTATTGCTTCCATGCTCATGTTCACCTGGAGGTCACAAGATGGCTGCCCACCCTCAGCATTACACCTGTATCTCAGGGAGAAAATAAGGGAGGTAAAAAGGAGTTTCCAAGGGCCCCATCTGGCAATTTATACTTAGGTTTTAGTCTCCTATCCATCCCTAGCTGCAAGAGAAGCTGGAAAATGCAGTTTTTTAGCTGGACGTATCACTTCCTTGGACAAATTGCAGTTCTGTGAGTCAAAGAAGAAGGAAAGAATAAATGATGGGTAGGAAACGGCCAATGTTGTCCCAATTCATAGACACCAATTCCTCTGTACAAGATGCAGCCACATTCATCTGTGTGTAAGAGATCTGACCAAATCAGGTCCTTAGAGCAGTAATGGAGCTTTATTTTTAAGCCAATGATTCTTAGATTCTGGAATTGATGCATTTAAAAAAATCACAGTAAATGACCTTATTATAGAAAGTTAGAAGGTTTCATTTCTTCTTACTATACTAAGCAAATCTGTTTCAAAAAAAGGAATGTATGCAAAAATGGCAAAGAATTGAAAAGGGTGTGCGTGTGTGTGTGTGTGTGTGCGTGCGTGTGCACGCACGTGCAGAGGGCAAGAAGGAAGAAAGAAAGAGTGGGAATTGTACCAAACATAATACATCCCCTTCCTTCTGTGAGTTTGAAGGCTTGGGAAATATTTACAGGGTAAGTTAAACACCCCTGGGCAGTTTATCTTCTACATCTGGCACTTGACACAGCAGACACATTTGAGTTTAAGTGACCTACAAAAATGTAAAGGGCATTATTTTGCAGGGAGAAACTACCCTTTGGTAAGTTCTTTTTTTCTCAGTATATTTGTCAAAAGTGAGATGCATTTCAAGTTCAGACTTGTGGGAATTCTCTATTTGTATCTCTTTTCAATTACTTTGCGTTTATTAAAAAGTGGCTCTTCAGGAAGTTGGAATCTCTTACTGTCCTTTTAATTTGGTTTTCTGCTTGCTAATGCAGAACAGGAATTTGTCCTAAATTCCTGTACCAGTTGGAAGAGCTTTCAACATCCCTGCTGCAAAGCATGTAACGAGGCTTGCTGCTTCTCTTTTGGTACCAAAACAATGGCCATCATGTAAAGCCCAGGACACATGGCTTGTTTATCCTATTTCTTAGGCAAACATATTTTCCATTGCTTTCTACAGGGGACTCACAGAGTTACTGTGAAATCCTTTATACTCTCAGTCTGGATTTAAACATGCTAAAGGGAAGAATTAAGCCAATAATGTGAACAATTTTTAATTCATATGCAGATACTCATGGCTGAAGATCTTGGGTAGAAAATCTCTTTTGGCTAGAATTATTGAGATGCTTACTTTAGTTTTCCTGTCAATTTGAGGATGTGAAAAAGAGCTTTATGGAGGATACTGGTTTTTGTTTTTTTTTCCCCAAATAAGAGTTGCCCTTTTTAGCTGATCTTTTTTTTTTTCTTTTTGCTCAGTGAATAGAATAAGAAATAAATAAAGACCTTCTTATGGCTTTGCCATACAAATGGTTGTTTGCCTAAGTCTCTGATATAGCAGGTTGTTAAAAAAAAAAAAAAATTGGTCTGCCCTGGGCAGCTGAGAATCAGACGATTTTTTAAATAAGAAAAACAGTAAGATCGGGGAGTAAGGTATGCTAAAATGAAGAATTCTTTGCAGTAATTAAAAAGTGATAATTTATTATGTACTAAGCCCTTTATGTATTTTTTATTTGTTAATCTTCAGAACAGCCTTATAAGTATATTTTATTATTAATTCCAAGTGTTAATGATGAAAATGAGGTTTAATAAGTTCAAGAAACTTTGCACAGTAACTGATGGAATTAGAATTCGGACTTGGGCCGTCTGACCTTAGCTCCTTGCTGCTCAAAGTGTGGTCTCTGGACCAGCAACACTGGCATCACCAGGGAGCTTGCTAGGTATGAAAATCTTGGGCTCCGTCCCAGACCTACTGACTGAGAATCTGCAATTTTAACAGTATCTCCAGGTTATTTCTATGTTTATTGAAATTTGAGAAGTACTGCTGTAGTCCTTACTCACTACCTATAATACCCAAAATATAACTTCCTTTTAATTTATTATTTTACATGTATACCCTCTTGGCATTGTTAATATGAAATATTAGTGAACTTGATTGTCGTTATCAGAAACATTGGTAATGTCTGCTTTGTAAATCTTTGAGTGCAGAACCTTGTCTGTTGTGATTGTTGCACTTGGTAGAGATTACTTGGAAATATATTTTTAAGAGATCCCATTTGCCCCCCAAATTTCCATTTTTTCACTGCTTAAATCAGGTATGTTTTAAAAGGCTATGTTCTGATGTGTCAACAGAGAAGACGATGAAAAATAGCCCTTCAAATTCTGTGTGTAAATCTTCCATTGTCAATCACCGTGGAGTGCCAGCCTTGTGCATGTTACCTCCGGAAACACCCGCGGATTTGGATAGATATTTTTGTCACCATTTGACATGGAAATTTTAAGTTTAAGGTTTGCTATGAAAACATTACTGACATATTCTAGGTGGCCAATTTCGTGCTTTCTATGATCAGAGAATTATGTCCGTATAGCATTATCAGATAACAAAATGTTATACTTTTTTATAACCAGAGAATTATGCCCATATAGCATCCCAGGATAACAAAATTTGATACTTTTGGAAAATGCTTTTGAGGTCTGACTTTGTGGTCTTACTAAGTTGTTAGAATAATAGAAATGATGACCCTGGTGATATGTGCCCGTGAGCATTTTCTGTTTTAAATTTCACAGCGCTGGGATATGAAGGTCCGTCACCTTGAACTGAATAAAAGTGATTCTAGCCACAGTGATTCCACTCAGAGTCAGAAGTCTGGCAGGAACTCCACCCCCCGGCAAGCACGCAACTAACTCCTGAAATGCAGAGAACATCGGTGGACTTCCTATTAAGACTTGCATTGCTGGACCAGCAGAGGAAAATTGCACTATTGCACGCCATATTCTATTTTTTACCACAAAAATCATGTGGTAACTGATATTACTTCTATTTTCTCTCTTGTTGTTTTTCTCTTCCCTCCCCCTCCCTCCTTGTTTTTTGTGGTCTGAGTGCAGATCCTTAAATATATGTATGCTGTTTCACTAATCCTGGGAAAACTGTTCTTTGCAATAATAATAAATTAAACATGTTGATACCAGGGCCTCTTTGCTGGAGTAAATGTTAATTTGCTGTTCTGCACCCAGATTGGGAACGCAATATTGGATGCAAAGAGAGCTTTCTGGTATCCACTGAAAGCTAGACATGCCGTAAAGCATAGTGTGCTCATCTAACCACAATTGCCTCGTTTTCACATGCCTTTCGGGCATTCTCCTCAAGCTTAAAAGTTCTGAATGTTTATAAAGGTAAAATGGCAGTTTGAAATCAAATGCCACACAGGCAAAGCAATCAAGCACCAGGAAGTATTTACGAGGAAACGACACACAAGATAAATTATTTGCAAGATTGGCAGGAAGCAAAATAAATAGTGCAAGGAGCTGGGGAAGGAACATTCCGCCTGACTGAGAAGCACCGCTGAAACCAGAGGCTGTTGGGGTGCAAACAGTAGCATTCTTCTTTGGGCAATACATTTGGTTTGTTTGTGAATATATTAATCAGCATATGGAAGTGAATTATAACGAGACATCTGCTGTTATCAGTGTAGCTCTGTTACATTTGCTTCCCTTTCAATAAACCCATTGGTGTAAGGTCTTTTTTTTCCATCTTTTAAAATAAATCTTGCTGCATTGACCAGGGAAAGGAGGTATGTGTGCATATGCGCCAGGGTGGTAGTTTTGAAAGATACATAGCTCTATAAAATGCTGTTGCTTGTGGGATGGTAAAAGGTGCGAGGGTGTGCGTGTGCGTGCGTGTGTGTGCGTGTGTGCACTCACACCCAGGCCGAACTGAATTACAGGCCTGTACTTTATCATTTGGATTTGTGCTGTTTAATGCTCAGTAAAATATGCCTAATAAAAGGAATTCCGGTTGTCAGGAGAGAGGTTTTTCTGACTTGTGAACCAAATGCAGTCTCACTGGCCAAGCTGCAGTGTCCCCACGGGAGGAGGATCAAGTGATCCTTTTCCTTCCTCCTTTCCTCCAGCCGGGTTCTTCCCTTCAATTTACATAGTTGATATTAGCAGAACCAAATTTCTAAGCTATCATATGCTGAAAATAAAACATTTATGAAGCAAAAGGGTGCTGTGCCTCCTTCTACAAGGGCAATCATGCCAGAGTGAAATTCATTCTGGAACAAACGTTTCCCCAAATAGCAAATAATTCCTTTAAATTCTCCCTTTTGAAAGCAAGAGAACATCCCGACTTTCTGGCTGATGCCTAAGCCCCAACAGTTTCTGGAATCCCAGACGAGTTCCCACCTTTGCCTCCGTGAAGACTGCAAGCTCTTTCGAGTTGCCGGATGGTTCCTACCAGATCATTTGGCCACCTGCCCTTTGGGCTTTATTCTCAAATTGGGGGGGCAGGTGCATCTCTTTCTAGATGCTACTTTCATAGCCTCAAAAAGGGAAGTGTCACGGGATTGTCGTGAAGTGGCACAAGGGAAGAAGCGCACCTTGGGATCTCTCATCGTGGTGTGGATGCCCCAACTGGAGCTTCAAGGACTGAGGACTGCAAAGCTGTGCTTCCTCATTGTCCTGTTTCTGTCATGCGTCTTTCATGCTCACTGTGGGCAGAAGGGCAAGAATGGACCGTGGGAGATGGAGAAGAATCGGCTTCTCAAATCCACGAAATGTCATCATCTCTTCCAAAGCATAGTAAGACATTATTTGAGAGAGGGAGAGTGAGAGCGAATGGGGGAGGGGCAGAGGGAGAGGAAAAGAGAGACTCTTCAGCAGGCTCCATGCCCAGCGTGGAGCTGGACAGGGGGCTCCATCTCAAGCCCCCAAGATTACGACCTGAGCCAAAATCAAGAGTCGGTTGCATAACCAACAGAGCCACTCAGGCGCCCCCCACAGTAAGAGGAATTTTTAGTGATGAAATATTTTGATGTACAATGAAAGACACAGATGTGTCCAGACTCTGCAGTATTTTTTCAGGGCTGGGAGGTAGTGGTGGTGGTAATAATTAGCTTCTGTGTAGAGAGGTGACACAATTTATGCTCAGAACATATACAATTTAAAAACAAAAGAGCCCTCCATTTTTGGGTTCAGCTGTGTTCTTTGCCACCTTTCCTTTAGTGATCTATGCTGGTAATGTTTGAGTTTGCTCATCCGTGTGAAGCTCCGTCAGCCAAAGTTTCCAACGGTCTGAGGTCCATGAATAAAGTGCTTTTGGTATTTCTGTTTGATTGTTGCAATATCTTCATTAATAAATTATGCGTAGGCCTCTTTGGGGAGATAACATGATTTTCATCATGACGGTCGTGTTTTTCATCAGACGGCAAAGTCATTTCTACTTCGCAATTGCCATAATACAAAGGTATCTCATTAGTGCCTCCGTACGGGCTTTTCTGACAGGCACTCACTTTCAAAGCCACTAAAAATTTAATCTATATGCACCCTCGTTGGTAACCTTGAGATCTACAGAGTTAAAATTTCTTTGAAAAATTTTGTTCACCTTCAGGATTTTAATTTCCCCAGCCCAGTAACATCACCAAAATGTTAGGTGCGTGCTGAATAGACTAGCACAAATGAAAATAACAGCAAATATGGATTCTCTTCGCAGATACGTGAGTATTTTACTGGGTCACATGTAGAGTGTAATCTGATTCAGTGCCATATGTTGCGCGGAGCATGTGGGGGTGGGGTGGGACAAGTCCATGGCTTTCCACATCTGTTCTGTATTACTCAGGCAAATACAAAAATTACAATCACTGTGAGTAAATAGCACTACTTACTGCCTTCTGCAAGAAATTACTCGCTATTATTTTTTCAACAAGTAAAATGACAAATAAGTATTTCAAGATTGGTGTGTATTCAGACTGTGAGCTTTAATATTTCAATAATATAAGCATTCAAGAAGATGGTAAAAATGAGATTGAGCAGTGATTTCTAATACTGTTCCTGAAATCCAACTGATAGAATTTTTGAATATGGTTCCCAGCTGTATTAATAACAAAAAATGGCATAGTCAGACCCTTTTAAAGTTATCTCGTTGGGTAATAGTATCTAACAGTGGCTAGAGCTTTATAGAAAACACCTGTATGTGTATTACCTCATGTAATACCTACTTCGCAGAAGTAGGTTTTATTTCCATTCTATAGATGAAGAAATCAAGGCCTTAGAACTCAGAGTTTCATAAAGTAGCAGAGCTGGGCCTCAGGCCCTCTTATTTTTATTTCCCAAGTTACATGTTTTCCACCACTGCAAATGTTGATAAAAAGATCAATGCATCCTAACATTGTAAAAAAGCCTCGTGTCAGGCATGGAGTGGGCTACTAATATTTTTTCTTAAAATGAGGTCTACCTACTGCATGGCAGAAAGCATATACAATATAGTTCTAATTCTGATCCCAAGTACTGTTGTTTTTGCTTTTCAGTTTTCCTGGACTACAAAATTAAAGTTTCAGTGGAATGACTCTTAAAGAGGATGAGCAGGTAAATGAACAAGTCAAGTGATTCTTTTGGTATTAATAGTTCGGTTTGTTTGGGCATTAATAGTCTAAAGATACGGGATTCTCAGTAGAAAAAAACGGTTATTTTCCCTCTAAATTTCCGTTTTTCCTTGAATTTGGAGAGAAGTATGGAGTTAATAGTATTTAACAAGGTCACGAGAAAAGTTGAAATTCAAAGTTGATGGTTACTCCAGATAAAACCAGATTGGCTACTTTCCACTGGGAACTCTTGTTTCTCCTTCTCAGTTCTTCCCTTAAGCCCTCCTGCCACCAGCGGCCTCCACAGCAGAGAAAAACTATTCTACACGACATAATTCCTCTTGCTTTTCTTTCATTAAATATTTTTATTATGACAGGGATTCAATACATTGAAAGACAACTAAAGCTGGGGTTTTTGAGGAGAAGGGGGTAAAGTACAACCATTATTTGTTGTTTCTACTTTGAATGGTGGGTGTTGAGAACTCAAGGAGCTATAAAGAAGGAAAGGATGTGCTCAGGGAAGCTTGTCGAGCCCCAAAAGGAAAGGATGTGTGGACTGTAGAGGCTAAATCGGAAATGAAAGCAAATGTAGAAACGAACTTCCCACTAATCTCAAGTCTGTGGAGGGGAATGACAGCTCTTAGTAGCCTAGGAGTGCTGGGGCCGCCCTTTGGAACAGCCAGCACCCACCCCCTCTGCATGCACTTAACTTCATGAAATGGGATTGAATGGGTTTGTAGGGTTGGGTCTTAGGAAAATTTTGGGCATCAACAAGGATATGTTGGGGTGATACCTGAAGCTTAGGCTAGCTCTGAGATGGTAAATAGTCTGTGAAACAGAGAACAAGGTATTTCTTGTCTATACTGGATGGCAAATAAAGCTAATAAAGTTGATCTGGTCACTCTAGTTTTATTTCTACATTATTTTGGTGACTCTGGTCGGTGGCGGGGTGGGGGAATCAGGGCTTCTCTGAGATAGGATCCCTTTACTAGTATTAAGAAGAGAATATGAGGTAAATACCATGACTTAACTGGACAAAAGAATAGATGAGTATAAACAAAATCTCTACTGCAGAAGTCTTGCCCTATGACTTATAACTCAAGGGAACTATCAAAGCTTTAAAAAGAAGTGTGAAACTCAGAAATATTATAACCCCAGAGACTGCATTGTCCTGTCTGTGCACATTTATCTATTTCCGTCTTGTTCATTCTCCCTGATTCTGCCTCTCCTCCTGTTGCTCCATTCATTAAATACAGGACTGTAGGAAGTATCTGCAGAATTGCTAGAAAATCAAGCATGAAACAAATAGAAGAGATTGCCATTCTTTAAGCCCATTGATCAATATCCATGAAGCTCATCTGAATTTCTTTCAAATCACTAGTTCAGGCCATCTTGTCTTTAGCTTCTCATATACCCGGTACCAATAGCCTGAAAGTACAACTGCTTGCACTCCTTCCTTAGAAACTTGCCATCATTCAAAATGGCTCCCTTATCACACCTTGAAAAGAGCTTTGAAGTTAGGGCACCTGGATTCAAATTTTTGCTTTGCAACTTTCTGGCTGTTTAGCCTGTTCTCCAAGTTCAAGATCAGGTGAGTGGAGCTGGGCGGAGGCTGCTGAACAGTGCCAGGAGCATGGTGGGTGTTTAATAAATATCAGAATTATTCCACCTTTTAATCTTGAATTCTCTCTGTAAGGTCCCCAGCTCTCACACAGGGCTCTATTGAGTGCTTACCCAGCCAAGAAGAAAAAGGGACTTCCAGGAGATCTTACACCCTACCCTGTTCTCCTCCACCATCTTTAAGATGCCAAACTCAAAAAATTCCCTTCATTCATTGTCAAATTGAAGATTGAAATCCTCTTTCTTTTCTTCTTCTTCCTAAGCAGATGTGCTTAGACAGTAGCATGGTCAGGAGACAAGATGAATTCTTTCAATTAAGAAAGATAAGATTCTGGAAAAACCACATAATACTCAATTCTACAAATACTTATATAACTGATGAAAATTTGTTTTCTTCCAAACATGTTTTATTTTGGAAATCAAAAAACCAAGAAGCTTCTCTAACCACTTTTAAATACAGAGGATGGTAAACTTATACGAAGCTGAACAGCTTTATGTTGGTTATGTCTAAGGAGATGTCAACTTCCAGATTGATTCACTTAACCTTCCAGCTTTGGAAGTGGGTTTTTATGCTTTGCTGTTATTCACTGTAAGTAATAGATTATTTCACATAAAGGAACAAAACAAGTAAACCAATATTTTTCTTAATGTTATTGGTAACATTTTAGTTGCCAAGAATGGTTATTGTTCATTGTTTAGGTGAGCAAGAAGACATCTTTTGCAAAGATATGTGTTCTCAGTGTGAGCTGAATTTTGTCAGAGGAGCTTCTTGGTGTTTTTCCTTTCCTAGAGAGTTCCAGAAGTACTAAAATTATATCGAGACAAAGTGTTTATGTTTCAAAAGTGCAGGCTCTGCATTCCAGGCTACACACTGAGGGTTCTCAAAACAGAGGCAGCTTTAACTGAAATTTGGGAAATATGGGCAACTCCTAAGGGCTTGGACTAGCACATATAAGAAAAAAAAGAAGATAACCCATCAGCCAGCTGAAAAAGGGAACAACCTAATTCCAGAGGTTGGCACACCTTTCTGTAAAGGGTTGCATAGTAAATACTTAAGGCCTCGTGGGCCACAGAGCCTCTGTTGCAGGCTCCACCCTTGAGGCTTACAAGCAGGCATTGATAGTAGTATGTGAATGAACATGGTGGTGTTCCAATAAAACTTTATTTACAAAAACGGGAGGTAGGCTGGATTTGGCCTTTGGGCTATAGTTTGCCTACCTTTGTGGGTCATCTAATCAAATGTTCACTAACTAGTTTGAATGGTTTGATCATTTTTTGGACTTAATGAAGTAGGTAGTTTTGGTGGCATAGAGACTTAAGTACTGTGAAAGGTTAGGCTTGTGCTTAGATAGGACTTTGCCTAGCATTTTGCCATTGGACAGTGAATCTATTGGGTAGAACATTGTTCTCTTCAGGAATAAAATGCAAGGGCTTGGGAAATATATCAAATTGCCATTTCCTTTGTATCAGTTAAGTAACGAGGGCTGAAAGAGGCCCTAGAAGTTGCAGGAGAATACATGGTACCTGGCCTAGGGAATAGGGGAGTGAAAGAAGCCAGGAAAGGGAGATGGTAGTTCCTCCCTTTAAGCAGTTGATCACAGGACTCATTTGACCACCCAATAATTTGTTGTTTTCCTGCAAAGGCACATTCTTCAGGATGATCCAGCAGGGAAAATCCATGTATAATACAAGATGGTAGAATTTACTAAAGAAATAAGAACAAAAGATAATTCTTTCAAAAGTCCCTCAAACTGCTGGTCTCATTTCTTTCTTGCCTCCCCTCCCATTCATTCTAGTTTGATGTATTGAAATGTGTTCCTACTGCTAATTATCCCCTCTTTTTAAAGCCGGCGTGCCTATAGTAAAGAAAACCTATAGATATGGTTGGTAGTTGTCATTTTAAAAAATGTTATTTACTCTTTGCTGTTTCCTTAACATTTCCATTTAAGTTGCTAAAACAAAAAAAAAAAAAGAAAGAAAGGAAGAAAGAAAATGAAAAAGAAAAAAAAAGATACTAGGAAGTGTTGCCCATGCATTAAAAACCCTGTTGTGTGTTTAACCCATTCACCGTAAGCTTGATTTACAACTGCTTTCCCTGCCTGATGAATCCCACATGCCCCATAATTTAAACATCTTAATGTGCCTCTCACTGGAGTCCCTTTTTATTTGAATGTAAATTGATTCTGAAACTGCTCCCAGTCAGAAGTTTGTGTTTGAAATACTGTAGCTTAGAGTCGAATATGGTCATACTAAGGTTCAATCTGCGAGGTATAGGAATGAGGTTCAATTGCTGGCATAATTAACCTACCTCAGGTTAATTTAACCATAAAATATACACTCCAGCTGACTGTTGAACCTGCCATAAATAAATAAAGGGCAGAGATCCTGAGCCAGTCAACAAATGGACTGCAGTTTGTTCGTATAAATACAAAAGAAGCTTGAGTTCCTTTCTGGATTTCTGCAGCTTATTCTTTTTTTGAGGACTTTTAGGGATTTTCAGTGGAAGGCAGACATGATTCTTTTAGCATTCTAGACCTGAGAGCAAGCCCACTAATTCTTATGTAGTCCAGGTAAAACCAAATATAATCTATGTAAGTGGGTTATCTATCATCTATCTCATTCAAAAAGAGTATTCTGGAAGACATTTAACGATCTCCTTTTGTAGGTAATTCTGGAATTTAATAATTCCTGCTATTGGCAAGTTCCACCACAGGTTTCAGCACAAGAAAATGTCAAATTACATGAATTATTTAACGACAATTATAAATGTTATAGTTTTTAAAAATGCTTGTTCAACACCTTACACTTAAATAGCCAGATCTGTGAGTATTTTGGACTTAGATTGGATATACTCCTAATAAGTCTTGGTAACATGTCAAGTCCTACTGTTCTCCTTCAAGCTCAGGAAGGAAAGGTGTTAGCTTCAAATATGCCTGGGTTTGGGTGTTAGCCGTCCTTGGAGACAAACCACAGACCCTTCACCTGATCCCCTTCTCAGAGCCACAGCCTGGAGAGTGGGAAAACGTCTTGTGTGATGAGGCCACTGACTAAACAATAACAACAACAACAACAACAACAACAACAACAACAACACATGAACAAATGAGGCAGTGGGCACACAAATGTATCCAAAGTTAGGCTTGAGCCTAGAAAATGTTCAGAGTTCCACAGAGAAGGCTAACACCCTGGCCCTAGTCTAGTGTCAAACAGTCAGAAGCCATGTTGAAGCAGAGATCTTCCTCTAAAACACAGAGGATGGTGATTTTCACCCGGGGAACGAATCTCTCTGGGCAACTGCTTTTTTTTTTTTTTTTTTTTTTTTTGGGTCTCAGGAAATTAGGTTGTGGTCTTAAAAATCCCTGAGGCTTGGAGCAGCTAGAAAGAGCATGTCAGTTGTTTCCTCTGCACCAGGAACTGCACCATGCTGTAAGCTTCTCACGATGGTTTAGAAAGGGAAGGAAAACAAGCCTTCTTTAATAACATGCAAACTTCGGTTGTAAAATACCTCTTTACATTTATCTGGCACTATTCATCTTAGAGGGCACTTTGTCACTTGGTCAAGGGCAAGTTTTTCCTGAGTGCTACTGATGAGGTTGGGGACTATACATGAGGTTCAGTGGGGTGGGGTCCGGAGCCGACGACCAAGAAAGAATTCTTGAGGCATCTTTAGTGCAAAATGGTGGTTTATTAAAGCACGGGGACAGGACCCGTGGGCAGAAAGAGCTGCTGCCCCGGGGTGGTGAGGAATGGCCCATTATATACCCTCAAGTTGGGAGGGTAGAGGACTCCAGAGGATAGCCTAAGTCTCTAAGAATACTCTTTGGAAGCAAGGTCTCCAGGACCTGAGGGGCTAGCTGTTGTTGGGAAAAGGTTTATTCATTATCGTCTAATAAAAACCTGAGTCACGAGATCCTTCAGATGTAGCTACTGGTGGCCAATGTTGGGATGATTGTCACAACACGTATCTTGGGGAGTTAGAGTAAATGGGGTTTCCAAAGGAATTTTTACGTAAAGTAGACTCTTACAGGATCTTGGTGGAAGGGAGGGGGTCAGAGTGTAGCTCGCCTTTTGCCCTTAGCAAAGTATTAACATCGAGGCAGCTGGAGTTCCTGCCAGGAATGTCACCGTGCCTGTCTTCAAGGACTTGTCAAATGGGCTGTAGGTAGTAAGACTGTTTCTTTTGTCCTGTGTGGCAAGCCAGAGTGCCTGAAGAATGTCACATAAGCATCCCATTATGAAGGTAGGGTGTCAGCTTCTGCTTTGTCCTCAGCTTGCCTTCCGTTCCCTCATCACTACTGTGCCAGATGCTCCGTTTGGTGGTGGGCATTCTCACGTGGGGCCTGCCCCGCTGTGACTTACAATGTGATGTGGGAAGCAGACAAGACAAGTGACGTATTGTGAGAAAGGCTAAGAAGGGTAAATAAGATGCAATGATATTAGGGGTAGAGGTGGAGGCAGCAGGGAGCGGGT
>NW_024423343.1:49220716-49252395 GCF_017311325.1 Ursus maritimus
AAGGGAGTCATCGAAGTGGAATCACTATGAAGCCGATGAGACTAAGCTTCAATGTCCTTCACTTGTCCTGACCTCTTCCAAGGTCCTGAGGCATCCCAGGATCACGTGTTTTTGTGATGTTTGCAAATTTGAGATTTTAAAAAATTATTTTTCCATAAAAAGATTCCCCCAAATTGTGTAAGTTTTAGGGCTCAAAACATCTGAATTCATGCTTGGTGGTTAGGGAAGATTTCTTTGTGGAAGAAATATTTTAGTTGATTCCAACAGGATTAGAAGGAACCTGCCATGCTTGATGGGAGGATAGTGGTCCAGGTAGGTTGCAGGACCATTTGAAAATTCTGAAGCTGAAAATTGCCTGGCCACTTGGAGGACCTGTGGAAGGAGTAGAATGGGGAACGGAGAGAGAGGTGGGAGATAAGGTTGGAGATGTTAGCAGGGGCAAACATGGAGGGCCATGGTAGCCCTATTATGTAGTTTGGTATATGTCAATGTGCTGTGTAAAACCATTAGCATGTTTGAAGCAGGAGAATAACATGATCAGATTTATGTTTTTAAAAGATGACTCAGGGGCTCTGAGCCGCTCAGTCAGTTAAGCAACTGACTCTTGGTTTTGGCTCAGGTCATGATCTCAGGGTCGTGAGATCCAGCCCTGTGTGGGGCTCTGGGCACAGCACAGAGTCTGCTTAAGAATTTCCCCCTCCTCTCACTGCACAGCTATCCTTCTGCTCCTTCCTCCACTCGCACACATGCTCTCGCTCTCTCTTAAACAAACAAAACGTTAAAAAAAAGATGCTTCAGATTCAATAAGAACGTTTGATATGAGGTTGGAGGCATGCTTAGAGAAAGGAGCTGTTGCAATATTGCCGGTGAAAGATGCTGGTGGCTTCGGTTAGGGTGGTTATGGAGGGAAGGAGACAGGCATAGGATGCACATTAGATTTTTCATAGGACTACCTGATGGGTTGCGTGTACAGAGCTGGAAAGAGACAAGAGTCAAAGGTGACAAGTGATTTTCTTTTTTTTTTTCTTTTTTTTTTTTTTTTTTTAAAGATTTTTTATTTATTTAGTTGACAAAGATAGAGACAGCCAGCGAGAGAGGGAACACAGCAGGGGGAGTGGGAGAGGAAGAAGCAGGCTCATAGCAGAGGAGCCTGATGTGGGGCTCGATCCCATAACGCCGGGATCACGCCCTGAGCCGAAGGCAGACGCTTAACGACTGCGCCACCCAGGCGCCCCGACAAGTGATTTTCTGACTTGAGCCACTGGGTGGATGGTCGTGCTACTTACTAGGACGAGGAGGGCCTAGGAAGAGGGAAAGATCGGATGGATGGGTTGTGGGGAAATAAGAGTTCTGATTTGGTTGCATTAAGTTTGAGATACTTATTACTCGGCAGGAAGATATCAAATAGGTGGTAAGATACATAGTCTGGAACTTAGAAGAAAGCCATAGGTACAAATGTAGGAGCCACCAACATATATATGATAAATAACATATTTCCAAACTATATAAGGTTCCTGTTCCTGCTCTTTTTAGTGGTTCTTCATTCCATAATTTAATTAAATGTGACAGGACAAAGTTTCTAAACTAGATTAAGTAGAAATGCTCAGTTGAAGAATTACTTTCGTGGAATGACAGCATTCTTATAAAAAGATGTTGGAGTCTGGAGTATGGCTAGAAGGTTGCAATAATCACAAGAAGTTGTATTAGGAATATCTCAACAGGCATTTATTATTATTATAATGGATATGGATTTGTAAGTGTAAATACGTCAATGTTGACATCTCTTTGAAGGTGATATGAAAGCGGGATTATGGAGTTAGACGTGATTTGGCGTTATTTAATCCCACTCGAGTGTGCAGAAATGAATTAGGTATGTGAAATATGTACACCGTCTTAATAAATCAGACTTTAACTTTGTTATCAGAGCAAGTTTACATTTCTTAGTGGCCTGGGAGAAACAATTATGTGAGTACCACTGAATCATTCCAATCAATGAACAGACCAGGCTTTGAAAGCATACGTGAAATGTGGCCAACATTGTGTTTGCCTGTGGATTAAGACCTTGACTTTAGGAGGGTTCAGTTAGGCGATGTTGTCCCAGAGTTAAATACACATTTTTGCAAATAAGCAAGGAATAGGAATATTGGCTAATCGGGCTGAAAAGTTCTAAATGTCAACTATAATTAAACACAATCTGAGGGTTCAGGTTCCTGACAAAACCATATTTGTACTTGGTGTCAGTAGCATTAGAGACAATTTCTAAGAGCTGCGAGACAGAGATGCCGTACTAGAAGGGGAAGGTAATTTCTTAGGCTGCTCTTTCAAACATTCTTACCTTTTCCTTATGGAATATAGATTAGAACACATAATCAGTACTTGCAAATGCAATGAAAGTTCTGTTATTCTTAAATAATTTCATTCAGTCAGTCATTCAGCTTTTAAAAAATACACAGGTATTGAGGTAACTTTGGAATTCAGGAAGGAGATTATTAGGCTACAAAGTAAGATTTGTAGGGAATGACATCCGTAGCTATGAAATGTGAAGAATGCCAGCGTCAGCTCAGCGTTCGACTATATAAGAAATTTTCCATGAGTGGATTTTGTACAAATGAGTTTCTATCTTATTACAGACCCCTTTCTTGAAATTCTTCTCTGTTTTTGATGAGAGTTGGTGACCTAGAAGTTTTTGTATCTTATCTTTGTGGGATTTCTGTCCTCTGTGACCCTCATACATATAATTCCTGAAATACTTATTTTGAAGCTTAGCATTTCATTCATTTGAATGAAAATCTAATCTGGACAATAAAGGTGGGCATGAGGAAGGTCACGGAAAGTAATAAGCACAAGAGACAAGCAGACATGAGTACTTCAAGGGCGAAAATCATACTTTTTTGGGTTACTTGACATAGAGTGCTAAACCCTAGAGAAGTACACATTAATGATAAGATAAAAACATTTTAGAGAAAGGTAGGAGAAGAGGCAAAGATTGTGCTAGGATTATAATGGAACAATTGAAGAGACCCTGCTGATAGTGCTGGAAAGAAAAGGAATGCAGTTGCAAATTCTGCTCCGTGTAAACTTTTCCGTGGGTAAACGAGCTAGTGCGCGGGTAGAACGGTCACTCTAAGCTGTGTCCTTGTGAAGTCAGCCTCCAACTCAGACCCTCTGTGGTCATCAGCCAATAGCGATGTCCACAAACCTAAATCGTTAAGTGTTCACACGTGGGAGGTCCAAGTGCCAAGCGTGAACTACACAAAGTGACCCATCCCTCCACTGCTCAGACACGCCAATGGGCCACCGTCTGGACCCATCCACGCTGCTGTAGCTCCTCTCACAGCCCGACTCCCGGAGATGTCGCTGTGACCTCCGAGCTCCAACAGGCGGCTCCGGGAACTGGTGCCAAATGGCTCCAGGGGAAGACTGCGCCAGTGGGACGTGGAGCCTCTGCCTGGGTGCTGTCCCTGGTCCTTCTTACGGAGCCAGAGTCCACCCCGCAGCCCCTCACACTCTGCCCTCCGAGTCCCAGGGGCTGACCCGTGTGGCGCTGTGCACACGGGTTGGATTGTCTCTCACCAGTGACATTTCAACCACTGCGAGCGCTAAAGAAGTCGGTGTGCTGTGGCCACCAAAGACCAGTGCTGACTGCGTCACCCATAAAATACCCTTGTTCGAAACTTAACTCTGTTTGCCTGCCTTTGGTTAGAAAAAGATCACTTTTAAAGAAGAAGAAAACCTTGAATGAATATGAGGTCTTTGTTTTATTGTTGTCAAGTACGGCTTTTGTTAAAGCTTGAAGAGTTGAGAAAATGAATAACTTTTCACCACCTGCTAATGGAAAGAAAATAGCTTAAATATGTGACTTTACACAACGTTAAGTTAAATTTGGGAAAACTGGCTGGCCTTTCCACATCCCTCGTGTTCCGCAGTAAATCCACGAGACAAACGCGTCGCAGCCAAATTTGCCCTTCTGTTTTGTACGGAGAAAATGAGTTGTGTGTGCAGTTTGGGTGACGCTGCCTTCGACAGCCCGAAGCTGCTTTGGCTTGCTAGTTGCATCGTCAACAATAAACACAGGAAAGGAGGCACTTTAAGCTACCATTTCCACAAAAACTTCACTTAAGGGCTGCCTGCTGTTTCTTCCAACTACGCATGAAAAGCAATTAAGAAAAGTCTTGTATAACTGTAGTCGGCCAAATGAAGGCTAAGCTGGATGCTGGAACTGACAAAAGACACACAAAATGCTTACAAATCTTCTCAGAACCAAACTGTGTGCAGCGGCGCTTGGAAGAATGTGTGGCCCAATTAATGGAAAAACACTTAACTGAACGTTAAATTGCCCTGTTGCCTTTTGCCCTATAAACTGGTGTCTAGCCTTAAGCACGAGAACCCTAGCTGCATGCTTATTTTACCAAGGCGGAAACACAATGAACCAAGATATGAACCAGTCTAATAACTTTACCAGTCCTGGGCCAACTCTTAATGCTAAGAATTTACACTGAATGAATACATACCTCTTTGTTATTTCTAATTGTGGCGGTGCAAAGGTTACTAAGTTCCCACATGGGACGGTACAAAAGACACTGTACCGGCACAGGAAGGGACTGCAGGCCTGGAAGCAGCGTTAAAAACATAAAATAAAATAAAGGTTGCATTTGCAGGCAAGTGGTTGTGCCATGGTAACATAAACCTAAGTTACCCGTTTTTAAAATTGTGTGGAGTTACTCTCTTGTTACGAATAGCTTCTGATTTTGACATATATTTTACCACTTAAAATGATTCATAGAATTTTGAAGCCCCAAATGACAGGTCAGTTTGAAGCATAATTAAAATCATCCCTGGGATAAAATATCTACAAGATTCTTTTACCCCAAAAGCCGTTCTCTGGTGGTATAGTGTGTTTAAAAGCAACGTCCACTTTAATCCAGGAGAGCCTCCCCCACCCCCGAAATGGGCCCATAGAATCTGGAGGTATATTTAAAGCTATTGATCAACATTTTCTTAAAAGTAAGATTTTAAAAATAAAGCAAAAGCTCGAACGCTGCTAATACAGAGTAGTTCACCTTACAACATTGTTTCACATGAAAACAGACATTGTGAGCCTACATTTTAAAATGGAAAGTAAACAGTAATAGTGGAAATATATCAAACTTTTAAAATGCTGATTTATCAAAGTTTTAAAGTTAACATTATAGCAGGTGAGAGTTTGTGGGAAGTATATATGAATGTATATGTGTGTGTCTTCATATATGTGTATGGCTATTTATTGGAAGGGAAGATATTTTCATCAGCTGATTCCAATTGGTCCTTAATTATGTTTTTAAGTTAGGGTATGACATACTGTAGTAATTTAATTTTTAAGGATTATTTTTGTTATTTCAAGTGTGGACCGTAAGTGCCTTTACTGTAGACAGCAGCACCCTTTGTTCTGTTAAGTAAAAAGCAGCTGTAATAAGACTGGGCTCTTTGCTTCTGTCTCCATTTTTAGTAAATCAAGGATATGTCCTAGAAAATATTTCCTATGATCATTTTTTCCTCCTTTTCCTTACAGTGCCCAACGAAAACTAATCATCTTTAGGAAAATTAAAGTCTAAATCATACAACATGTTGATTCATATTCTGTGGATTATGAAGCTAGAATGGATTTGACATTTCTAATAGCAAAACTATTGCAACTAAGAATGCAGAACGGATAAACATGATATTAATAATGCCGCATCACACACTCGCTCATGGAACATTTCTGTGTTTAATCAGTTCATTTAGGTAAAACAGAGTGCCTCTCGGGAAGCAATTGTAAACCTAACTGGTAGGAAAAGTTTCTATTTCTCTTTTGGCTCTTCTCATTTTTATTTCATTCTTGTTTATAAAAATCTTGTGGCAAGAGTTACTGGTATTCAAAACATCTACTCTGACACGACTGTCCTTGCTTATCGATTTGAAGCAGCTGCAAAACCTGAGGGGATCAAATGAGTTTCCAATTTCCATAGGCATTTAACAATGCCTATGATAGAGTCCACATGATCAGGGTTGTTTTGCATTCTTGGAATGAAGCTCATTGGGCTCCTGGGTTCTCCTTGGGCCTCAGTGAAGGCTTTGCAATTCCTGTGTGTACTTTTGAAAATATTCAGATACCAAATGAAATGTTAGCAAAGACAAGTTAGCCAGCACGAGACGTTGCCCCTAAATGTTTGTAGTCAATTAAAGCCCTGTTCAAGGTTAGGCTGGCATTCCTCCAGCTGTGGTGTTCCATGTAAAATAAAATATTGCCAGCTGTAGTCAATTATTTGATTTCCCTCTAAAACTTTAGAAACATGTAATCACTGTTAATATGGTAGAAATTGATCAAGTGTGACATGCCATATAGTTCCCTGATTGCAATAGTCTTGTAGGTACCCACTCTGAGAGCAGCACCTACTGGTTACTTTCTAAATCTCTAGAGCTGAAGCAAGAGTTTAGGTTAACCTTTAGACTTCAGATTTAGCTTTAGTCACATGATGGAGAATTGGTTGAAAGACCTATGATTTATCCATCTGAGAGAACAGAATCAACTATTAAATGTTTCTGTGTGTCTAATGACATAAGAAATGCTTACAATAATTTGAATGAATAAAGCAAGACCCCAAGTTGTATATATAATGATTACAGTTGCATAAAAAAAATCCGAGGTTAAAAAAATCTAGAACATCAAAACAGCTTTTTTTCTGATTTCCCTTTCTACTAAGCCAAATGTATGGCTTCAAAGTACAATTGACAGTCTGCATATGATTTGGGGAAAATGCAGAGGCAAAAATAAAGCACTAAAAGCACCAAAATTGTAAAGAACCAAAACAACCAAAAAACCCCAGAAACAAAAAAGTGAAAAATAGAGGAATCTGAGGGCCCAGACATACATTTTCACAACCTGTGCCGAGAAGTTAATTCCCAACTACGTGTGCTTTGGTGATAAATTCTTAGAGATCTTAATATGCTGATTATCTTTGGAGAGGGTAATGATAATGAGGCCATATAATGCTGTCTAATTACACACAGAGGGTGTGTAGGAAGGTGAGTTCAGGAGCTAGTCGTAAATGCAGCACCAAGCCTGTCAGAGTTCAGCCTTCTCACCTACAGCGGGGGACAAATAGGGCTACCTACCCTGCAGACTGCTAGACAACCAAGTGAGATGATGCAGAAAAAACATTTAACGTGCTGCCTGGTCATACTAAAAGTTCAGTAAGTGTTACCTATTTTTATGAGTTTCAAAACATCCTCATTTGTATTTTTTAACTTATAAACTACAATCTGCAAGGTTTTTTCTTAAAAGATTTTATTTATTTACGAGAGAGAGAGAGAGAGAGAGAGAGCACATGAGCGGGGGGGAAGGGCAGAGGGAGAAGCAGGCTCCCCACTGAGCAGGGAGCCCAATGTGGGACTCAATCCCAGGACCCCGGGGTCACAACCTGAGTCAAAGGCAGACAGACGCTTAACTGACTGAGCCACCTAGGCATCCTGTAGGTTTGCTTGTTTGTTTGTTTTTGTGACACAATATACAATTAGCATTTAAAAATATTTTCATGGGCACAAAATATTTTTTCTATCTGATGAAGGGGGCGCCTGGGTGGCTCCGTCGGGTAAGTGCTAACTCTTGATTTCAGCTCAGGTCAACATCTCAGGGTCCTGCGATCGAGCCCCACGTTGGGCTTTGTGCTCAGCATGGAGTCTGCTTGTTCCTCTCTCTCTGCTCCTCCCCTGCTCACGAGCTCTCTCTCTAAAATAAATAAATAAAATCTTTAAAAGTCTCTCTGATGGGGGTCCAGGGTGTTGTCTTTTGCTGCCTCTCTGGGTCTAAGCGATCCTGCCCTTCGTTAACCTGACTAGTTTACACACATCTTTTGGGATTCGCTCCAGCATCGTCTTCTCTGTGTTCTACTTTTGGCCCTTAAATTCTACCAAAATTTATAAGACCATTTTTTTGTATTCAACAATGGTGTAATTTTGGAGCAGAAAAAGTCTAGTTTTAACTTTGGCTCAGTATATCTGACTAATCGGCAGACAGCACTGAGACAATGGCCAGGGACGAGAGCCGAAGTTCACGTTTCATTTTCTGGGGGTCACGGCATCATCTAACTTCAGCAAAAGCTCTTGGAAGCCCACCATTATTAATTTATCTTATTATGTTTTATTTACTGAGGTGGGATTGACATGCAGTGTCAGACGAGTTTCAGGTGTTCTGCATAATGACACGCCGATCATCACAAGGAGCCTAGTTACCATCTGTCACCTTATGAAGTTCATTTGGCGCTGTTGACTGTATTTTCCAGACTCTACATTACATCCCATGAGCTATTTATTCTATAATTAGAAGTGTGTATTCCCTAATCCCCTTCACTTGTGCTCCCCCGGCCCCCGTAGTAACCATCAGTCTGCTGTCTTTATCTCTGAGTCTGAAGCCCATTATATTTTGTTCCTCTTTGACTATTTTGTAGCTTCTTAGAATTATGATTTTATTAGTAATAATGACTCAAAGGGGACTAGGGAGCATGAAGTCTTTGAGCTTCCTGTGTGCATTGGTCCATTTAAAGAAACCAAACAAAACATCTGCCTCACAGTTCACAGGCCCTTTGGTCATGCCTCTGAAGAGTGGCGAGGGCAAATTGGCAGTGGAGACCTGTCTAAGGAAGGTCACTACCGTGATGCTACCTCAGCCAAGAGGTCTCCTCACAAAGGTTACATCTCTGGGTTAGGTCAAGGATCGGAACTGACCACCACCATGGTCTAGAAGCTCTGTCTCCCTTTGACGACCGGGCGGGGTGCAGTGGCCATGCTCCTCACTGGTCTCTCCCACCACAGGGGTGTTTTATTGCCTACCCCTGGCCTTTGCTCAAGTCCTCCTGGGTCCTCTGACAGGTGTCAGTCACCTGCAAGCTCAGAAGGCTTTGGAATTGCTGTGTGCAAATTTGTCCACTTCTTGCCCGGCTGCTTTCAGGCTCTGTACATCAATAGTCTGTGGGGGTAGGTTCAAGGAGAGCCCTCTAGGACATGCCTAGAAACACTGAGAACTTATCGCACTCTTCAAGGTGTCTAATACGATGCGTCTGACATGGGCCAGTGTTCAAACTGCCTCTATGGTGTTTCCTTCCACTTTTGTTTTCCCTGAGTTTTGCAGATAATTTTAAAGATGAGATTCAAGATTTTATGGACTTCTCAGCAGGTGGTTGTCACAATGAGGATCCATTCCCAGCACTGTTTAGAATATCATGAACAAAAGAACAGCTGCGTGTCCACTTGGAGGATAACCACAGAGCCTTCTCATGTATTTCCTTTATGCTCATTTGGCCTACTGCAAACACAGAATAAATACTTAGCATATTTTATTGTAGTTGGGCATAGAGACTAGCTGGCACTCAAGTTCCTTATAAATACCACATGCTTCTTGGTGATTTGTCCTCGGCTGCAGGTTGGTAAATGCTCCTGGGGTAACCAGATAATGCTCTGCATTGTTGGCTAATTGTAATTGGTTTTCTAATAAAAGTCATTCATGCAACCAAGATGAAAATACTGAAACTTGAATCTATTGGTCAACTTTTTAAGTTTCTTAAACCAAAAGTTTTCTACTACTTCTGACTACATGCTATATGATTACATAAGTTAAAGAAAACCCCCACATCAAATCAGCTGGTGGTAATGGAGGCAGATGAAGCCAGAAAAGGCAGAGATTTGTGTGATTGTGTTATTTTATCTAAACAGAAACTCTACTAGTGAACCCCCAAAGCAGTGTCTCATTTCCATTTGGAACATTGCAATTGGTGTTTTTTCCATTGTCTATTTTGGTCCTTATGAAAAGAAAGTGGAAAATGGCCTGATGAGGTGGCATAATGCTTAAATCCACACCCGGTCTCTAACTTTTCCCCCACAGGGTTCAGTCTACCAAGTCTCCAACACTCGCTGCTGTTAATAAAAACGGAACAAAATGATGCCTTTGTCTGAAGACATTAGCAGAATTGCAGTCGTGTTCCAAAGTACTGGGGGCCGAGAGGAGGGTGTGAGGAGGCCAGCTGCCCAGGGCGCAAACCTGAAGGGCTGCTCTATTTGTTAAGGGGAAAGGCACCCAGCCAGCCAGCCATGAACCACAAGGGCGCCGTCGCCAACCTAGGTGTCCATGCCGCTTGAACAGTTTTGCTTACTTTAAGCAGTTCTACCACATGGGCTCAGGGATTCTAAAGACCATTTATATATTTTACTAAAACAAGTTTTAAAAAGCTGGACAAGCAGTATTGGTCTCTGCTCATACTAACAACTACTTTAGAGTCAAGGTTATAAAGATAGTAAACATTCTGGACTTCAACCAGGAAACTAGCACCATATCCTCCCTCCCCACACGTCCCACCTCCCAAACCCTCCACAATAGAAAAATTATTGTCCTATTTAGCTCTTATTTGAGGATACTGCAATGTTGTAGCACCCTGGCAAAACCGTGAAATCGCCTAGAAACTCTGGGCCCCATCAGAGCCCAGCTGAAACTGATTTCTGGGGGTCGGTCCCAGGAATCTCTACATCGTAAATGTTCCCCAGATGATTCCGATATACAGGGAGGGTTCAGTGAGAACCACGTGGCAGTGCTTATATTATACCCTCACGGTTTCGCTCACACCAGAAACTCCTGAAGAGCTCGTGAAACTCGGCTCGCTGAGCCCTCCTCCCAGAGTTTCTAAGTCTGGGGCGAGTCCTGAGAATTTCCCTTCTATCGAGAACGCTCATCGTCGATGCTCCAGGGATCACACTTTGAGAACCGCTGCTCTGATATGAATCCTGACTCCTTCTGCATATCTTAAGGTATTTTCACCTCTAGAAATCATCCAGAAGTGCTACTGTTGTTCATGAGGGAGTTTCGGAGAAGGAGATAGAGTTAGTGCCGCAGGGCAAAGGTGGAGGAAAAGGAGTTTAAGAAAAATGGCGAGAATGTTATAAAAGTTGAAGAGAGGGAAGGTTTGAATTTGAAAAGTACTTCCTGGGCAGAGAAGTTGTATCAGCAAAGTTTGAGAGGAAGCTATAATGGATGTAAAAGGGTTTAAATGAGGGGCGCCTGGGTGGTTCAGTCGGGTAAGTTCTGACTCTTGATTTTGGCTCGGGACATGGTCTTAGGGTGGTGAGACCGAGCCCCGCCTCAGGCTCCGTGCTCAGTGGGGCGTCTCCTCGAGATTTTCTCTTTCTGCCCTTGTGACCCACCTCTCTCTCAAAGTAAGTAAGTAAATAAAAAAAAAAGGATTTAAAGGAAATTCTTAAATGTGTGTTGGGGTCTTCCTTTCTCTCTGGATGTGCCCAGAAATGTAAGCACAGCAAGGTTTGTGGTTGTGCCCCCTATCACTGGGGCCACCCTCTCTGGGAGGACCCATGGGTCACGTGTTTATAAGCATTGCACTCCCCACACTTTTTCCTTCTTCATTCCCCTCTCTAGAACACAACAAGCTAACTTCAACAACTCCCTAAGAAAAAAATTTAAAAGGAATGGGGTTTCAAAGACTCAAGAGACTGAATTCTTTGGGCCTGAGCAAAAAGAAATTTGCTTGAGTCTAGGCGAGACTGTGTTCTGGGCTAAGATGGGGGTGGAGGGAAACGGAAAAATTTATCCAGTGGTTTCCATCACCCTTTGGTCAAAAGATACCCTGGGGTGTGACAGACCCCAGCACTTTGGGTGTGTGTGTGTGTGTGTGTGTGTGTGTGTGTGTGTGTGTGTGTTTGGGGGTGGGGTGGGGTTGAAGAGGTGCCCAGGAGGACCCTACAGAGGGAGGGCATCTCGGCTGGAGGTGAGCGTCCCAAGCACAGGCAGGCTACCCCTGGGGAGTTGTCAGAGTCGACCCCGGGGGTGGGACAAGATACATTAGGGCTGAGAGGTTCTGGGGGGTGGGGCGTGCAGAAGAGGCATGTGATTAGGTCAGTGGAGACGGAGCAAATCTGGTGGAGCGGCCCACAGTACCCACCACAAAACTCTTGATTGCTCAGGACAGGAATCTACACGTGAAACAAAAACCAGCCACACAATCCCAATAAATCATTTGTTTCAAAGTTCTGTCTAGATTTACTAACTCTGCAAACTCGATAGACCAAGGTAGGCTCCGCCATTGTTTATAGCGCCCATTTTCACTACAGGAAGCACTAACGAGCAATATAAAGTGACCCAAAGGAAAACGAGAACATGGGCTGTGGTCATCGACAAACAGCTTCGCTGATTTCTGGATTAGTGAACGTGGGTGCTATTGGGATGGGAAAGAAACGGAATTTAAAATTTACTTTAGAAGAATCGGATGGAATTCACTATATCTGGGTATCACAGTTTATTTTTTATCCACAAATAATAGCAAATGCTTTTGATGGTTAGTAGGAAACCAACTGGTTTAGCACTCAGAAAACCTGAGATCTAGTCCGAATTTTATTGATTTTTCTAGTCTTCCTACAGAACGATGTTCTCTAAGGGCAGCCCTGGCAAAGTAGCCTATGAAACAGAGGCGAAGGCTCTGATGTTAGGTCCTAGTTAAGCACCTGGTTTTTGAAGCATGAGCTAAATTTGTCCTCCTTGCCTGTGTTCCACTCAGATTCAAATTAGAGAAAACTCAGATTTCTTTCCTTGGGTTAGGAGGGGAGGCCAAAGTAAGGTTTAAGAGAGCACAAAGAAATCAGTAGACCCTTGTCCTCCAGGTAGGAATGTACAGGACAAATGTTATGACAGTTCAATTTGGGTAAACAGGACATTTGGCCACATTAGCACAACACCCAGGAGAGTTTAGTGACTTGAGTTTCTTTTTCTTTTCTGGAGGTAGAGGGGAATTTACATTCCTCAAAGGACTTTGACTAAAATAGATGAGACTTAGACTGGAATCTTCCTTTTATAACAAACAGCAAACCTTTCTTCATTTCTTCTGTTGCCCTCTGTTGGTTCTGATACTGGCAAAGCAAAACAACAAAAACCCTTAGAGATTTAGCCATTTATTTTATGTGAAAATTAAATATATTTGTTCCTCAACCTTGGTCCTGTTTCTACCTTACCTTCAAAGGTAATGCATTTTGTAGCTACAGTAGAAAGTTTTTCTTTTTTTTTTTTTTTTAAAGATTTTATTTATTTATTCAACAGAGATAGAGACAGCCAGCGAGAGAGGGAACACAAGCAGGGGGAGTGGGGCACCTGGGTGGCACAGTCGTTAAGCATCTGCCTTCGCTTCGGCTCAGGGCGTGATCCCAGCGTTCTGGGATCGAGCCCCTCATTGGGCTTCTCTGCTAGGAGCCTGCTTCTTCCTCTCCCACTCCCCCTGCTTGTGTTCCCTCTCTCGCTGGCTGTCTCTGTCAAATAAATCTTTAAAAAAAAAAATTAAAATTCTAATGGAACAAATACAAACTCAAACTGGGTTATTGAGGATTTAATCAAGAATTTAAAATCTGATATTATTACCTATTTCATGTAATTGCATTATTAAACTAATAAAATGAGAATAGTATTAATTAAAAATCCTCCTTTACAGGTCATTTGTGGCTTATCAATGACATTCTGCAGTCCTACTGAAGCTAAACTTTCATTGTATTGTTAATATAAAATTTATCCTTCCACTAGTTCCTGGTCCCATCTTCTTGCAGAGCTTTCTCGTTCTATCTTGCTTTCTCTTTCCTGTGTCTTAAAACTCTACCTATGGGTTATTCTATTATTATTGTTATTAAATTTTTTTTAGAGGGGGAGAGCGAGAACATGAGGGGTGAGGGTGGGGGAGGGGCAGAGGGAGAGGGAGATCGAGAATCCCAAGCAGGTTCCACACTGAGCACAGAGCTTGATCTCAATCTCACGACCCTGAGATCATGACGTGAGCTGAAATCAAGAGCCTGATGCATGATTGAGCCACCCCGGCGCCCCCCCATGGGTTATTTTTGCCTCCACACATAAATATACTCAAGATGTTCCCATCCTGAAAACAATTTGATCCTGTCTACCCACTGCCATATCTTTCCTTGTCTTGCTTTCTCTGTTCTTTTTTTCTTCCTGCCTCCATTTCTTTTTCTCCATAGCCCCCCTTCCCTGTCATCCTCCTCCCTTCTCCTCCCACAGCCTCTTCCTTTCATTCACTCATTGGGTACGTACTATTGAGGGTAGGTGTTCCTACGATGTGTCTAACACTGTAGTGAGGTCTGGAAAACAGGAATGTACTGGAAAGGCTGGCCTGTGCCCTCATGGGACCTAATATTTGGCACAGAAGACAAACATTTGATAAACAAGTAATGGAGTAGCCTCGCCTTCACTTCTTACCTCAAATCTATTGCAACTGGCCTTGATATCCAGCCCAGGCCATCTGTCACCTCTCAGTTCCAAAAGCAATGAACCCTTTTTGTTCTACTTACACTCTGATAAGAAATTAATAGTTTATCACATTATTCTTCTGGAAACTTCTTTCTCCTTTGTTTTGTGTCCCCATTCTTCACTGGGTTTCTTACTCTTTCTTATCCCCTGGGCCCTTTTGGTAACTATTCCTGTGTTCATCAGTGACGTGGATGGCATGCCGTAGTGCTCGGTGATTAGTCCTTCTATAACTTTTCTTCTCTGATTCCTGAGGCAAACCTACCTACTGCCATGCATTCTCTTGCAGCCAATGCCCTGGGAACTGCATATTCGATCCTATCTCTTTCCCAAGGATGAGTTCCATCTATTTATTGGGGAGCGTCCTAGCTTAAAGTCAACAGGTTCTAAACTGAACTCTCAGTGTCTATAACACTGTGCCTCATGTCTTATTTTAGAGAACCCCCCCCCATCCCGTACACACAATCACCTAAACTAGGTTGTTGTAAAGAAGAGAAGCATTTTTAAAAACTGGCTTTTACAGGTAAGATTCAGACTGAGATTTAAATGAAAAGAAGGAGCCAATTACATAACTACCTGGGACACAAAGTGTTCTAGGCAGAGAAAGCACAGTGCAAGGGCCCAGAGGTTGAGAATGATCCTGAGGATTTCACGGGACAAAAAGAAGGCCAGTGTGGTTGGAGGGTAGCATGAAAGAGGGAGGCTAGTATCAGATGAGCTTGAGAAATTGGCAGAGATGACATCAAAGTTGTTGTAGGTCACCAAAAACATTTAATTTTATTCTACATTAAATGGGATGGCATTGAGGGATTCTTCAGCCAGAGAATGACATTTGTTTTTGTTTTTTTAAATGACATTTGATTATACCTTATAAAGATTACTTCTACTCAATAAATAACAAATTGTGAGAGAGTAAGAGTGCAAACAAGCATGATGTTCAGCTAGGAGGCTGTTCAGTAACAGGCAAGAGATGCTGGAAGTTGGAAATAGTAGATCAGGGGAGCTGGAAGGAGGAGAAAGCAGGATATATTTTGGAAGTAGCATCATTCAGACTTGCTGACAATTTAGGTAATAGAAGGTGAGGTGAAAAAGGCATCAAAGATTACTCCTAGATTTTTGGTATGAGCAGCTGTGGAGCCATTTTACTGAGATGAAAAGAACATGGGAGGAAGTGGAATTTGGGGGAGGAGGAGGAAGATAGGAAGTTTTGTTTTGATTATGTAAAGTTTGAAATACCTTTAAGATCTCCAAAAGGAAATGTCACATGGGCAGTTGGATAGATGAATCTGGAGCCTGGCAGAGAAGTCAGAGCTGACACCTACATGTGGGAGCCGTTGACAAACAGATGGTATTTGAAGTCATGGGAATGCACAAGATTGTCCAACAAGTGACGGCAGGCAGAGCAGAGGACAGGAGGGCTGAGGGTGGAGTCCCGGGCTACGCTAACATTTAGAGGTCAGGTAGGAGAGAAGCAGGTGGACTAGTTAGGCTGGGACAGTGAGGAAGCAGAGACCGGGAGAAGGTAGTGTCCCTGAAGCCCAGAGAGGAGTCGGCTTTACTAGAGAGCATCAGTGCTACCGAGAGGTTAAGCAAATGGAGAGCAGAAAAGGGATCCTAGGATAGTTTGTCAATGACCTTGACAAGAGCAGTTTTGGATTAAGGGTAGTCCTGCCTTTGAAAGTGAGCGCTTCAAATTGTCCTGATATACTTTACTTGTATTATTCTTTAAGTTTACAAATGGCTGTATTAACACTGCTGTCGTCCTGTCTAATAGCTAATAACAGTCACGGTTAATGAAAGCTGATTAGAATAGTGTGTGCAAAAGCATAGATACCTAGAAAATGGTATGACCTTTTAGGAGCTGGGATTAGTTGAACACAGCTGGAGTTTATAGTATGTGGGGGAGAGGGAAGGTGGAAGAGGATCAGAAAGAGTGAGATTGAAGTTGGGACAGGTAGACAGGACAGATTAAAAAGAGTAATGTTTTATACTTTTGTAGTTTTTCCTCATATAGATCTTACATAGTTTGTTAGATTTATACCTAAATATTTCATTTTTAAGGGTGTTAATATAAATAATACTGTGCTTTATTTCAAATTCCACTTGTTCATTGCTTGTATACAGAAGAGTGATTGACTTTTGAATAGTAACCTTGTATTCTGCAACCTCATTATAATTTCTTCTACGAATTTTCTATAAGGAGGTTTAATGTGTTGATTCTTTAGGATTTTCTACATAGAGGATCATGTCTTCTGCAAACGAAGGCAATTTTATTTCTCCCTTCCCGATCTGTATTCCTTGATTTCCTTTTCTGATTGCATTACCAAGGCTTCCATTAAAATGCTGAAAAGCAGTGGTGAGGGGGGAAATCTTTGCCTTGCTCCTGATCTTAGTAGAAAAGCTTTGAGTTTCTCATCATTAAGGATACAGTTAGCCATAAGATTTTGATTAATTTTTAAAAATGAAGTTGAGGATGTTTCCTTCTATTCCTATCTTAACAAGGATTTTTATCATGAATGGGGGATGGATTGTTTAAAATGTTTTTTCTGGGGCACCTGAGTGGCTCAGTCACTTAAGCCTCCTACTCTTGATTTCAGCTCAGGTCATGACCTCAGGGTCCTAGGACTGAACCCTGTGTCTGGCTCTGCTCTGGATGGAATCTGTTTGAGATTCTCTCTCTCCCTCTGCCCCTCGCTGCCTCCCACCCCTCTGCCCCTGTGAGCTTGTGTGTGTGTGTGTGTGTGTGTACGCGTGTGTGCGCTCTCTCCCTCAAATAAATAAGTAAATCTTAAAAAATAATTTTTTTTTCTGCATCTGTGGATCCTGTGATTTTTCTTTTTCATCCTATTGATGTGATGGATCACATTTACTACTTTAACTTTGAATGTTCACCCTTAACTTGATTTTTGAATGTTGAACCAACCCACCTGGAATAAATAACACTTGGTTATGGTGTATAATTCTTTCTTATACATTGTTGGATTTCATTTATTATTTTGTTGAGGATTTTTATATCCATGTTCATGAGAAATATTGGTCTGTAGTTTTCTTATAATGTCTTTGGTTTTGGTATTATGGTAATGCTGGCCTCATAGAATGAGTTAGAAAGTATTTTCTCTGCTTCTATCTTCTGAAAGAGATTGTAGAAAATTGGCATAATTTTTTCCTTGCATGTTTAGTAGAATTCACAAGTGAACCTATCTGGACCTGGTACTTTCTGCTTTGTAAGGTTGTTAATTACTTTTTGAAAAGATACAGGCAAAGCCAGCTTTTATTTCCTCTTGAGTTTTAATAGATTGTGTCTTTCAAGGAACGGTGCATTTCTAGGCTAACAAATTTGTGGGCATAGAGCTGTTGATAGCATTCTTTTATTATCCTTTTAATCTCCATAAGATCTGTAGTGATATCTCCTCTTTTATTTCTGATATTATTATTTTGTGTTTTCTTTTTATCTTAGCCAGGCTACAAGTTTATCAACTTTATTGGTTTTTCAAAAAAAATGGCTTTGGGGTTTTTAAATTTCTTTATTTCCTGTGTTCAGTGATTTCTGCTTGAATTATTTCTTCTGCTTACTTTGGAATTAGTTTTCTCTTCTTTTTGTAGTTTTCTAAGACAGAAGCTTAGATGATTGATTTTTAGATCTTCTTTTTTAATGTATACATTCAATGCTATAAATTTCCAAGCATGGTTTTGCTGTATCACACACATTTTATTAAGTTGGGTTTGCATTTTCATTTAGTTCAAAATATTTTAAAATTTCTCGAGATTCCTTCTTCTCATGTGTTGTTTAAAAGTGCGTTGTTTAATTTTCATGTATTTCAGGATTTTTCAGTTATCTTTGTTGCTGATTTCTAGTTTAATTCTACTGGGATATGAGAGCAGACACTGTGTGATTTCGATTGTTTTAAATTTGTTGAGGTGTGTATTATGGCCCACAACATGTTCCGTCTTGGTGACTGTTCCATGTCAACTTGGAGAATGTGTATTCTGCTGTTATTTGATAAAATAGTCTATAAGTGTTTATTATATTCAGTTGGTTGATGTTGAGTTCAACTATTTTTTATTTTTCTCCCTGCTGGATCTGTTTCCAATAGGGAGGTATTAAAGTCTCCAGCTATAATAATAAACTCACCTTGCAGTTCTATCAGTTTTGCCACATGTATTTTGATGCTTTGTTGTTAGGCACATACATGTGAAAAATTATTACATTTTCTTAGAGAATTGACCTCTTTGTTGTTACATAATGCCTCTCTTTATCCCTGGTAACCTTCCTTGCTCTGAAGTCTGTTCTGTCTGAAATTAATACAGCTACTCCTGCTTTCTTTTGATGTTAGCATGGTATGTTTTTCTTCATGCCTTTACTTTTAATCTATACAGAACTTTATCTTTAAAGTGCCTTTCTTGTATGCTTGGCTGGCTCAGTCAGTAGAGCATATGACTCTTGATCTCAGGGTTGTAAGTTTGAGCCCCATGTTGGGTGTAGAGATTACTTAAAAAAAATCTTTGAAGTGGGTTTCTTGTAAGTCAAGTCATCATACTGTACATATTATATTTCTACAGTGCAATATGTCAATTATATTCCAATAAAATGAAAAAACCACCCAAAGATAACAAGTGTTGAAGATGTGGAGAAAAGGGAACCCTTGTAGTGTTGGTCAGAATATAAATGCTGGGGTGCCTGGGTGGCTCAATGGATTAAGCAGCTGACTCTTGATTTTGGCTCAGGTTATGATCTTGGGGTCATGGGATCAAGCCCTGAACTGGGCTCCACACACAGCATAGAGTCTGCTTGTCCCTCTCCCTCTGCTCCTCTTCCCCTCCCACCCCCATCATGCACTTGCTCTCTCTCTCTCTCAACTAAATAAACAAACAATAAATAAATAGAATGTAAATTGGTACAGCCACTGTGGAAAAACTGTATGGGGGTTTCTACAAAAATTAAAAATAAAACTACCTTATGACCCAGCAGTCCCATATATGGGTATATATCCAAAGGGGGAAAAATCACTATCATAAAGAAGTGGGAAAATAATGAGTTTCTTAGAGACAACCTATAGAATAGTCAATTATTTCTATGACTTTGTTTTTAACAAATTTAAGTCTTATTTGATATTAAAGCATATAGTAGGTGTTTAATGTTTGAGTTAATGAATGATGATACTGAATTGTCATTGACATTTTTTAATGTAATTTTTGGATGTCATTACTGAATAAGTATTAATGACAAATGTTATTTAAAAATACTGGGGTTTTTTTTGTTGATAACTAAGAAAATGGTATTGTGGTTATGTTAACAAAAAGGTAATCCTTAAGTGAAATACATGTCAAAATACAGTTGGTTCATTATTTGTGGATTCATATTTATGAATTTGCCTACTCACTAAAATGTATTTGTGACCCCAACATCAATACTCATGATGGTTCCATGGTCATTCCCAGACATGTGCAAAGCAGCACAAAATTTGAGTGGCCTGATGCACATATTTCCAGCTTTGGTTGAGCAAAGTGGCTCTCTCCCTTCTTTCAGTTCTCATAGCATAAAGAAGCGTTCTTATGGTCTACTTAGTGCCATGGTTCTCATTGGGTGCTTTGTTATTTTGCTGTTTTAAAATGGCCTTCAAGCATAGTGTTAAAGTGCTGTCTAGAGTTTCTAAGTACAAGGAGGCTGTGATGTGCCTTATAGAGAAAACACTCATAAAGTAAGGTTATATATTCACCAGTTGTCAAAAATGTGACCAGAGTCTTACAGAAACCTAATTATATATTCCCTCTGGAACGAGGGTTCAGTATTTGCTAATACAATGTTTGTGATGAATTTATAGAACAAAACTACACAGAAAAGTGACAACTGACTGTATTTACTGATGAAGTGATGAGGTGACCAGGTGTTGCTTAAAATAATTCAGGAATTACCGGAAATTGTGTCAGGGGATAGATGAAACACACAGGCAATGAGTTGAAAATTAGTAAAGCTGTGATGGGTACCTGAGGGCTCATTAGACTGTTTTCTCTCTTTTGGTATGTTTGGCATTGTCAATCATAAAAAGTTATCTTTAAATCCCATTACAAGTAATTGAAGACTTGAATTACAAATATTTTCATGAACGTTTGATGCTTCCAGTCAATTTCAGTACTTGTCTCAAAATTTTCATAATTTTTTAACCTCCTGTTTCCTCTAGCTTTACTCCATTCTACTGTCACAAGAGAAAATGAAAGGAAATTAGAATACAATCTGAGGGCTTTGAAAATTGTTTAATTAAATTGCACAGACCCAGAAAAATTATGTCTTGTGGGGTTCTGTCTGGCTTTCTAGAATAGTCGACACATTAAGCAAGTAAGGTGCTGCTAGGGCTTTGATTTACATAGCTCTCTTGTCTACCTCAAGGACTCCGTGACATCCTGTGCTCTTTTGCTGTTTTGAGAATAAAAATTCTCTGAGGGAATGCTCCTAGTGAGCTTTAACCCTTACACACTGGGGCCAGCAGTGATTGGCTGAGAGAGTTTGCTTCCCTTAAGCTACAGAATATTTTTTTCTTAGTTTCATGTTGACCTTGAGCCTACAGTATAGAGGACAATCTCAGGACTGCCCTCGATAGATGAAGAATGTATGAACTGACCTGCGAGGTTGGCTCACAGAGAGGGAGGGATAGGCCACCAGCTCTGTTTGTTTGTTTAATAATTAAAACAAAAACAAAACTGAAAGAAACGAGAAAAATACTGGGGGGAAAAACATAATTGTACCTTGTGCTTTCCTCATGTTTCTTGCCTGTGGGGCTCAAAATAGTCTCTAAACATTAACTCAAACATCAGTAGCTCCAAGGTACAGACAGGGCAAACATTATTACCTTCATCTGAAGGATGAGGCTAAACAGGGCAGGGAACTGACAGAGCCAAGACTAAGGCTCAGAACTTGGCTGCTGTTTAGCAACCAGCTAAGTTAACGCCAGGACCCCTACCGTCCCCCGTCACTGGGTGATTGTTCCTTCCTCTCCTTAGTTGTAATTCCACCCCTCACCGCAGGCCTCTTGAATCTCTCTTCTCTCACCAGTGAGCCTTTCCCAACCACCCCATCTAAGTTGTATTCCTCCATTCCTCATGGCCTTGTCACTCTCTCCCCTTCTCTAGCTGGATGATTTCTTTTTGCCCTTATCATCTGGCACATTGTTTGTCCCTGGTTTCCCTCCGTTAGCAGGCTCCATGAGGGAGTAGGCATTGGTGCATCTCCAATGCCTGCTGAGTCCAAAGTGGGTGCTGAGTAAATCTTTGTCAACTCCCTTCTTTTAGGAAAACCTGCTTTTAGTTAAAATCCGATAGTTACCTCAAGGTGCTTGAGACAGCTTAGTATAAGACATCTTCTGGGGATTGCTTTCATTATAAGAGGAGAAACCTTGCTGTGAGTTAGCCAAAGGAACAAGCTCTAATTCGTAGCAACGAATAGTTTCAAGAAAGTATTTTTGCACAGCAAGAGATCCTTTTGATGATCTCTGAGCTGGGCCCAAGGCGAGCCTTCCCGAGAGCTACCATCAGGGACAGAGTGAGAGGAAAAAAGCGATGAGAACTAGACTTTGCATGATGCACAGCAGCAGTGCCGAGCAAGCAGAGGGAGGATCCTTCTACAGCCCAGACCTTCGCGAATCATGGATAAAGCGGAGAAATCCCTTTCCTACTGGCTTGTCTACCGATGAAGAGTTTCGTGCAGTTTCCTCGTGCCAGTCTTTGAACAGTTAGGTGGCATAAACGCTGAATCTTTTCTCACAGAATCTCATCAGGACAAATTGTAATTAGGTGCAAATCAGAACGTGATCATACTTCCAGTACCTTCTGAAAGGTGCAAATGCCAGGTTAAAGTCTATTTAGATAATAAACTTATGCAACAACAATATGGATTATTTATTTTATTATTTTCTTTTAGAGAGAGAGTGTGCATAGGCGTTCGAGTGGCAGGGTGCAGGCGCAGAGGGAGAGGTAGAGAGGGAGAATCTTAAGCAGGCTCCACACCCAGTGCGGAGCCCAACACGGGGCTGTGTCTCATGACCCTGAGATCATGACCTGAGCTGAAATCAAGAGTTGGCTGCTTAACCAGTTGAGCCACCCAGGCATCCCTGTGTGAGTTTATTTTTATAAAAATGAATATTTTCATCTTGGTAACTTCTAATTGATTCTTAATTGCTTCATATATTTTGGCATTTTTTTGGGTGCTCGTTTGCTTTTGTTTATACCCAGCTTTGTTCAAGGAAGGAATTAAGAAGACTTGCATACAATAAAAATTAAAAATTGGTGAAAGAAGAAATCGATATACAGGAAAAGTGAATAGGACAGGTGAGACAAGAATAATAGTGTATAAATATCGACCATGGGCTGAGTGGGGGGCACTTTTCTGAGCACTTTGCATATGTGCATTCACTTAATCCTGACAACAATCCCACAAGATTGGTACCGTTACTGTCTGCATTTACAGACGAGACAACCGAGGCACTGAGACGTGATGGAGACTCTAAGCAGTAAGTGGTAGAGCTCTGAGCTCAGACTCGGGCCTTCTGGCTCCATCATGTTTTACTGATTTAACAATGAAGCTGCAAGTAAGGATAATACACAAAGTAGGAATTGTAAGGTCCTGCAGTCCTGCTAGAGACCGACCACAAATTTACCTCTAAGATTTTTGGCAGACAAAATCGAGAAGGAAAAAACGATCAGTTACATGATTCACAGTGTTGAGGAGATAAAAACAAGCTAGCTGCTCAAGGGCAGCAGAATTATTTCTGGTTGGGAGACGAGGAAGAACATTCTCTTATAAATCCTCACAAAGGAGGCACTATGTAATGAAGTGGACACTCTTCTCCAGTAAGGCTGTCAGATTTTCATAGGCCTGTTTCTTACAACATCCTTCACTGTGTCATGATGTATAACTAACACCAAAGCCAAATTCAGTAAAAGGCAGTTCTACAGGGGTGGGGATTTGAGAAGATGTGGTCGGGTTTGTGGATCTCTGCTGGTCTGGCTTAATTTAGGAAAACATTTTAGGCTATTTAGGGGGGAGAATGGACTGTAGATTCCCCAGGCCATGGTCCATAATTATTATTTCTCTCAATTGGGCTTTTGTAAAATTCTGAGTGGTAGTGAGTTGGAGGTTATCTGCTGACCAGCACCTGGAGCGCGGCCCTTCCGTGCTGCTGGTAAAGTACGGAGCTTCAGCAGCCAACTGACTCGGGCCGGGGAAGGACTGCTTTGTAAAAGCTGAGGAAATGCAAGGACACGGTTTGAATAAAGGGCCACCCACTCTGCACAGAACCATATTCCAAGGAATAGAATCTGGGGCCGTGACCACCCCCCAAAAATACAGAGAGCCAAAGTGACTTTGTGGAGATCAAAAAGTTCTTCCTAGAGGATTTCAATCTAGAATTCTTTAAAAGAAGCTTTTTCCAAATTCAAGAATAATTGACATACAATATTGGATTAGTTTTAGGTGTACAGCCTAGTGATTTGATATTTATATACATTACACAATGGTCATCAACAGTAAATCGAGTTACCATTTGTTATCACATTCCAATAATTGTTATGTTATTGACTGAATTGCTGACTGTATTTCCTCGCTGTATATTATATCCCCAGTTTATTTCCTAACTGGAAGATTCCATCTCCTAATCCCCTTCATTTATTTTGTCCATCCCCCACCCCACTCTCCTTTGACAACCATCACTTTGTTCTCTATATCTATGAGTCTGTTTCTGTTTTGTTTTTGTTTTGTTTTTCAGATTCCACATGTAAGTGAAATCATATGGTATTTGTCTTTCTCTGTCTGACTTAATTCACTTAGCATAATACCCTCTAGGTCCATCCACGTTGCCAGAATGACAAATCTCACTCTCTTTTATGGCTGAGTCATGTTCTATTGTATGTCTACACCACATCTTCTTTATCCATTCCTCTGTCAGTGGGCATTTGGGTTGCTTCCTTCTCTTGGCTCTTATAAAGTTGCAATGAACATGGGGGTGCATATACATTTTTGAATTAGTGTTTTCATTTTCTTTGGATAAATACCTAGAAGTAGGATTGCTGGACTATATGGTATTTCTATTTTTCCTTTTTAGAGGAAACCACACAGTTTTCCACAGTGGCTGCAGCAGTTTGCATTCCTACCCACAGTGCATGAGGGTTTCCTGTTCTCCACGTCCTTGCCACGACTTGTTATTTCTTGTCTTTTTGATACTAGCCATGCTGACGGGTGTGAGGTGCTAGCTCATTGCGGTTTTTATTTGCATTCCCCCGATGATGAGTGATGTTGAACACCTTTTCATGCATCTATTGGCTATCTGTACATCTTTGAAAAAATGTCTGTTGAGGTCCTTTGCCATTTTTTAAGATTAAATTTTTTTCAGTGCTGAGTTTAGTTCTTTGTGTATTTTGGATGTTAGCCCTTCATCAGATATATCATTTGCAAATATCTTTTCCCATTCAGTACGTTGCCCTTTAAAAAAGAAAATCAAAGATTTGTATATTTTAGAGAGAGAGCATGTGCATGTAAGCTGTGGGAAGGGGCAGAGTGAAAGGGAGAGAGAGAATCCTCAAGCTGACTCCCTGCTGAGTATGGAGCCTGATGCGGGGCTCGATCCCAGGACCCCGGGATCATGACCTGAACTGAAGGCAGCTGCTTAACCGACTGAGCTACCAGGTGTCCCTTAGGTTGCCCTTTGATTTTATTGATGGTTTCCTTCACTGGGCAAAAAATTTTTAATTTTGTGTAGTTTTATTTGCTTATTCTTACTTTTTTTTGTCCTTACATAAGGAGATATACAAAAAAAATATCACCAAGACCAATGCCAAAGAGCTTACTGCCTGTTTTCTTCCAGGAATTTTATGGTGGTAGATAGTTAAGTCTTTAATCCAGTTTGAGGTTTTGTTTTTGTTTTGTATGGTGTAAAAAAGTGGTCCAGTTTCATTCTCTTGCATGTTGCTGTCCAGCTTTTCCAACACTATTTATTAAAGAGACTGTCTTTTCTTCGTTGTGTATTCTTGCCTCCTTTGTTATGGCTTAATTGACTACATAAGCATGGGTTTATTTCTGGGTTCTCTATTCTGTTCCTTTGACTTATGTGTCTGTTTTTGAGCCAGTACCATACTGGTTTTATTATGCTGGCTTTGTAGTATATTTTGAAATCTGGGAGCATGGTACCTTTAGCTTTGTTCTTTCTCAAGATTGCTTTGGCTCTTCAGGGTCTTTTGTGGTTCCATATAAATTTTAGGATTACTTCTTCTAGTATTGTGAAAAATGCCATTGGTGTTTTGTTAGGGATTGCAATGAGTTTGTAGATTGCTTTGAGTAGTATAGACAGTTTAACAATATCAATTCTTCCAATCTATGACAAGGTATTCCATTTATTTGTGTCTTTTCATCAATCTCAGAGTTTCCAGAGTACAGGTCTTTCACTTTTTTGGTTAAATTTATTTCTAGGTATTTTATTCTTCTTGATGCAATTGTAAATGTGATTATTTTCTGAATTACACTTGATAGTTTGTTATTAGTGTATAGAAATACAACATATTTCTGTATATTGATTTCGTATCCGGTCTCTTTACTGAATTCATTTATTCTAATAGTTTTGGGTGGAGGCCTTAGGGTTTCTTATATATAGTATGTTATCTGTGAATAGTGGCACTTTTACTTCTTCTTTTCCAATTTGGATGCTTTTTATATCTCTTTCTTGTCTAATTGATATATCTAGGACTTCCAGTACTACGTTCAATAAAAATGGTAAGAAGGGCGAAGCGCCTGGGTGGCTCAGCCGTTAAGCATCTGCCCCCGGCCCAGGGAGTGATCCCAAGTTCCTGAGACCGAGCCCGACATTGGGCTCCCTGCTCTGCTGGGAGCCTGCTTCTTCCTCTCCCACTCACCCTGCTGGTGTTCCCTCTCTCGCTGGCTGTCTCTGTCAAATAAATAAATAAAATCTTCAAAAAACAAAATGGTAAGAAGGGGCATCCTTGTCTTATTCCTGATCTTAGAGGAAAAGCTTTCAGCTTTTCGCTGTTGAGTATGTTACCCATGGGTTTGTCACTCATGGCCTTTACTATGTTGAGGTACATTCTATACTCACTTTGTTGAGAGTTTATCGTGAAAGGATGTTGTACTTTGTCAAAAGCTTTTACTACATCTATTGAGATGATCATGTAATTTATATCCTTTGTTTTGTTAATGTGGGGTAACATGTTGAGTTCTACATATTAAACCATCCTTTCCTCCCATTCCACTTGATCATGGTTTATGATTTTTTATTTTTTTACTGGTACAAATATGTTTTATTATAATTTTGGTCAAATTATTTACATTAAAATATTTAATTTTAAGATACAATGATATTATAAAATAGATTATTAACAATTTAATTATAATCACTTATTTGGTATTAAATGGTTTGATTCTACTTATTAGACAGTCTTTTTTTTTTAGGTTACATAATTTATTTTTTTTTCATAATTTTTTTTATTATATTATGTTAGTCACCATACAGTACCTCCCTGGTTTCCGATGTAAAGTTCGATGATTCATTAGTTGTGTATAACACCCAGTGCACCATGCACTACGTGCCCTCCTTACTACCCATCAGCAGTCTATCCCATTCCCCCACGCCCTCCCCTCTGAAGCCCTCAGTTTGTTTCTCAGAGTCCATAGTCTTTCATGCTTCATTCCCCCTTCTGATTCCCCCCCTTTCTTTATCCCTTCCTTCTCCTACTGATCTTCCTAGTTCTTATGTTCCATAGATGAGAGAACCCATATGATAATTGTCTTTCTCTGCTTGACTTATTTCACTTAGCATTATTTCCTTCAGTGCAGTCCATGTTGCAGCAAATGTTGAGAGCTCGTTCTTTCTGATAGCTGAGTAATATTCCATTGTATATATGGACCACATCTTCTTAATCCAGTCATCTGTTGCAGGGCATCTTGGCTCCTTCCACGATTTAGCTATTGTGGACAATGCTGCTATGAACATTGGGGTGCATATGGCCCTTCTCTTCACTACGTCTGTATCTTTGGGGTAAATACCCAGTAGTGCAATGGCTGGGTCATAGGGTAGCTCAATTTTTAACTTTTTAAGGGACCTCCACACTGTTTTCCAGAGTGGCTGTACCAACTTGCATTCCCACCAACAATGTAGGAGGGACACCCTTTCTCCACATCCTCTCCAACAATTGTTGTTTCTTGCCTTGTCAATTTTTGCCATTCTAACTGGCGTAAGGTAGTATCTTAGTGTGGTTTTGATTTGAATTTCCCTGATGGCTAATGATTTTGAACATTTTTTCATGTGTCTGTTGGCCATTTGTATGTCTTCATTGGAAAAGTGTCTGTTCATATCTTCTGCCCATTTTATGATTTGTTTGTTTCTCGTGTATTGAGTTTGAGAAGTTCTTTGTAGATCTTGGATACCAGTCTTTTATCTGTAGCAATATTTGCAAATATATTCTCCCATTCCATGGGCTGCCTCTTAGTTTTTTTGACTGTTTCCTTGGCTGTGCAGAAGCTTTTTATCTTGATGAAGTCCCACGAGTTCATTTTACCTTTGTTTCTCTTGCCTTTGGTGGTGTGTCATGAAAAAGGTTGCTGTGGCCGATGTCACAGAGGTTGCTGCTTATGCTCTCCTCTAGGATTTTGATGGATTCCTGTCTCACATCGAGGTCTTTCATCCATTTAGAGTTTATCTTTGTGTATGGTGTGAGAGAGTGGTCAAGTTTCATTCTTTTGCATGTAGCTGTCCAATTTTCCCAGCACCATTTATGGAAGAGACTGTCTTTTTTCCACTGGATGTTTTTTCCTGCTTTATCAAAGATTAGTTGCCCAAAGAGCTGAGGGTCCTTTTCTGGGTTCTCTATTCTGTTCCATTGGTCTATGTGTCTCTTTTTGTGCCAGTACCATGCTGTCTTTGTGATCACAGCTTTGTGGTACAGCTTGAAATCCGGCATTGTGATGCCCCCAGCTTTGTTTTTCCTTTTCAACAGTTCCTTGGCGATTTGGGGCCTTTTCTGGTTCCACACAAATTGAAGGGCTGTGTTCCACTTCTTTGAAAAATGTCATTGGTATTTTGATCGGGATAGCATTGAAAGTGTAGATTGCTCTGGGTAGCATACACATTTTAACTATGTTAATTCTTCTGATCCATGAGCATGGAATATTTTTCCATCTTTTTGTGTCTTCCTCAATGTCTTTCAAGAGTGATTTGTAGTTTCTAGAATATAGATCCTTTACGTCTCTGGTTAAGTTAATTCCAAGGTAACGTATGGTTTTTGGTGCTATTGTAAATGGGATGGATTCCCTAATTTCTCTTTCTTCAGTCTCAATGTATAGAAATGCAACTGATTTCTGAGCATTGATTTGTATCCCGCCACATTACTGAACTGCTGTATAACTTCTAGTAGTTTGGGGGTGGATTCTTTTGGGTTTTCCATATAGAGTATCATGTCATCTGCGAAGAGAGACGGTTTGACTTCTTCTTTGCCAATTTGGATACATTTTATCCTTTTTTGTTTTCTGGTTGCTGTTGCAAGGACTTCTAGTACTATGTTGAATAATAGTGGTGAGAGTGGGCATCCTTGTCATGTTCCTTATCTTAAGGGAAAGGCTTACAGCTTTTCCCCATTGAGCATGATATTTTCATAGATGGTTTTTATGAGATTGAGGAATGTACCCTCTATCCCTACACTCTGAACGGTTTTAATCAGGGAAGGATGCTGTATTTTGCCAAATGCTTTTTTTCTGCATCTATTGAGAGGATCATATGATTTTTGGCTTTTTTCTTGTTGATAAAATCTAAGACATAGATTTGCGAATATTGAACCACCCCTGCATCCCAGGGATGAATCCCACTTGGTCATGATGGATAATCCTTTTAATGTACTGTTGGATTCTATTATCAAGGGTCTTGTTGAGAATTTTGGCGTCCATATTCATCAGGGAAATTAGTCTGTAATTCTCCTTTTTGATGGGGTCTTTGCCTGGTTTGGGGATCAAGGTAATATTGGCCTCACAGAATGAGTTTGGTAGTTTTCCTTCCATTTCTATATTTTGAAACTGGAGATTCTTTTGCATTTTCTTATTTCTTGGTCTGAATAGTTGTAGTACAGATTCATCATAGCAATGTGGTCAGGTGATAAGTATAACTTATTTAGTAAAAGAATTGCCTCGTTCTGCCATTCTGCTCGTAGGATATATTATTTGATGCTTTGTATAAGCACACTATTAACAGGTTTACTTTGTCTGGGAAAGTGGATGTTTGATTACGTGGTTAGCCTTTTTGGTTTTTTTTGAGGTTGTTTTTAGTATCCTGAAGTTGATCTCAAACCTACATAAATCTAAATTGTTACGTATTTTCCTGCCTCATTAAACACAGAGTACTGAATATCGTTTGGTCTTTGAAATTTAAGAATATCAAAGTACCCTAGGGCTATGAATGCATGCATCAGTTGTTTAACCACAGATATAGAAGGCACAGGAATTGGAGCTAAGCCTAACTTGATGGTGGAACATGCCACTGGCATATGATACAGGGAAAAATTTAGATATCAAGTTTATTCTTGTTTTCTGCCAGAAAATGTGTATGATTATCTTAACCTTTTGCATAACTTAATTGACTCCTAGGCAACTATTTCATATTTTCTTCTTTCTCATTATTCCTTCTTATTCATCCTCACAGCTGACAATCTAGTTTTCTACATCACCAAAAAAAAATCTGAAATAACTGGAAAAGAATTTCCTAATTACATTAGCCCACTTAACCTTCATCTGCTCCCAAAGCTCTAGTTTCTCCTCAATTATATTAGGTGATCTAGCCAAGGTTATTCCTTTCACCTGTGTGCTAAAGTACATCTCTTCTCTCTCTTAAAATACTACTCCAGTAATTCTTTTTATTATTGGATTATTCTCATCAATATATAAATATGCTGCTCTCCCACCTTAAAACAAAACAAAACCAAAAAAAAAAATGATTCCATAGTCCCACTTTTCTTTTCAGCCATCATATAATTTCAGTCTTTTGGTATCAGTTGAGACCTGTTTTGTGATCCAGAATGTGGTCTCTTCTTGAGAATGTTCCATGGGCATTAGAATAGAATGAGTATTCTTTGGTTCTGGGGTATAGTATATATCTATGAGGGCCAACTCATCTAGTATGGCATTCAAAGCTCTTGTTTCTTTGTTGATTTTCTGCTTAGGTGATCTATCTATTGCTGATAGTGGAGTGTTGAGGTCTCCTATTAACGTATTTTTATCTATATGTCTCTTTATTCTGGTTAAGAGTTGGCTTGTGTGTCTTGCTGCTCCCCTGTTGGGGGCATATATATTTATAATTGTCATATCCACTTGTTGGATACATCCTTTAAGAATAATATAGTGCCCTTCTGTATCTCTAACTATAGTCTTTAGTTTAAAATCCAATCTGGCTGACATGAGAATTGCTACCCCAGCTTTCTTTTGAGGTCCATTGGCGTGAAAGATGGTATTCCATCCCTTTACTTTCAGTCTGGATGTATCTTTAGGTTCAAAATGAGTCTCCTGTAGACAGCAAATGGATGGGTCATTTCTTTTTATCCAATCTGCAACCCTGTGGCGTTTATGGGAGCATTTAGGCCATTTACATTGCGACTGATTATTGAGAGATATGCTTTTAATGATACCATGTTGCTTGTAAAGTCTTTGTTTCTACAGATTGTGACTTTCTGTTCTGTATCACTCTTGGGGTCTTTTTACTTTTATAGAACCCCCCTTAATATCTCCTGTAGGGCTGGTTTCGTGGTTACGAAATTGGTTAGTGACTGGCGATTTTGAAATGTCTTTATTTCTCCATCAATTCTGACAGCCTTGCTGGATAAAGGATCCTTGGCTGCATGTTTTTCTCTGAAAGAGCTTTAAAAATGCCCCCCCCCCAACCCTTTCTCTCATTCCAGGTCTGCGTAGACAGGTCTGGCGTAATTCTGATATCTTTGCCTTGGTACGTGAGAAATTTCTTTGCCCTGGCCACTTTCAATACTGTATCCTTGCATCTAATATTTGCGAATTGCACTATGACGTGACGTGGTGTAGCTTTGTCATGGTTGAGCTTGGGAGGGGTCCTCTCTGCCTCTTGGACATGAATGCTTGTTTCCTTTGCTAGATTAGGGAATTTCTCAGCTACAATTTTCAAATCTCTCTTCTTGACCTCTGTTTTTCTCCACCCCCTCGGGGATGCCGCTGATTCTGACATTGGAACGTTTCATTGAGTCAGTAATCTCCCGTAACCTACATTCTTGAGATTGGATTTTTTTGAGCCAAATTTCTATTTTAGCTTTCTCTTCTACTAACCCATCCTCCAATTCACCGAAACGTTCTGCCTCATTCACCCTGGCT
>NW_024423343.1:49252405-49253455 GCF_017311325.1 Ursus maritimus
ATATATATTTATAATTGTCATATCCACTTGTTGGATACATCCTTTAAGAATAATATAGTGCCCTTCTGTATCTCTAACTATAGTCTTTAGTTTAAAATCCAATCTGGCTGACATGAGAATTGCTACCCCAGCTTTCTTTTGAGGTCCATTGGCGTGAAAGATGGTATTCCATCCCTTTACTTTCAGTCTGGATGTATCTTTAGGTTCAAAATGAGTCTCCTGTAGACAGCAAATGGATGGGTCATTTCTTTTTATCCAATCTGCAACCCTGTGGCGTTTATGGGAGCATTTAGGCCATTTACATTGCGACTGATTATTGAGAGATATGCTTTTAATGATACCATGTTGCTTGTAAAGTCTTTGTTTCTACAGATTGTGACTTTCTGTTCTGTATCACTCTTGGGGTCTTTTTACTTTTATAGAACCCCCCTTAATATCTCCTGTAGGGCTGGTTTCGTGGTTACGAAATTGGTTAGTGACTGGCGATTTTGAAATGTCTTTATTTCTCCATCAATTCTGACAGCCTTGCTGGATAAAGGATCCTTGGCTGCATGTTTTTCTCTGAAAGAGCTTTAAAAATGCCCCCCCCCCAACCCTTTCTCTCATTCCAGGTCTGCGTAGACAGGTCTGGCGTAATTCTGATATCTTTGCCTTGGTACGTGAGAAATTTCTTTGCCCTGGCCACTTTCAATACTGTATCCTTGCATCTAATATTTGCGAATTGCACTATGACGTGACGTGGTGTAGCTTTGTCATGGTTGAGCTTGGGAGGGGTCCTCTCTGCCTCTTGGACATGAATGCTTGTTTCCTTTGCTAGATTAGGGAATTTCTCAGCTACAATTTTCAAATCTCTCTTCTTGACCTCTGTTTTTCTCCACCCCCTCGGGGATGCCGCTGATTCTGACATTGGAACGTTTCATTGAGTCAGTAATCTCCCGTAACCTACATTCTTGAGATTGGATTTTTTTGAGCCAAATTTCTATTTTAGCTTTCTCTTCTACTAACCCATCCTCCAATTCACCGAAACGTTCTGCCTCATTCACCCTGGCT